>NW_027422216.1:0-232489 GCF_037893015.1 Macrotis lagotis
ACGTTTAGGCGAGGCAAGGCTAAGGCACAACAACGCAAGGCTAGGCAATGCACGGAAGGCAAGCAAAGAGTAACGGAAGTTAAGGAAGGCAAGGGAAAGCAAAGAAAGGCAAGTGTAACGGAAGGAACTGCACGGCAAGGGGAAACAAGGCTAAGGCACGACAACGCACGGCTAGGCAATGCACGGCAAGGCAAGCAAAGGGTAACGCAAGGCAATGCACGGTGAGCCTAGACAAGGCTAATGCACGAAAACGCAAGGCTAGGCAATGCACGACAATGAAAGGAAAGCTTAAAGCAAAGGAAGGCAAGGTCAGGCGAGATAAGGCAAAGGCACGACAACGCAAGGCTAGGCAATTCAGGGAAGGCAAGCAAAGAGTAACGGAAGGTAAGGAAGGCAAGGGAGGAAAAGCAAGGAAAGGCAAGGGTAACGGAAGGAACGGCACGGCAAGGGGGAACAAGTCTAAGGCACGACACCGAACGCTAGGCAATGAACGGCAAGGCAAGGAAAGGGTAACGCATTTGAAAGCACGGTCAGTCGAGGCAACGCTAAGGCACGACAACGCAAGGCTAGGCAATGCACGGAAGGCAAGCAAAGAGTAACGGAAGGTAAGGAAGGCAAGGGAGGAAAAGCAAGGAAAGGCAAGGGTAACGGAAGGAACGGCACGGCAAGGGGAAACAAGGCTAAGGCACGACAACGCACGCTAGGCAATGCACGGCAAGGCAAGGAAAGTGTAACGCATGGGAAAGCACGGTCAGGCGAGGCAAGGCTAAGGCATGACAACGCAAGGCTAGGCAATGCACGGAAAGCAAGCAAAGAGTAACGGAACGCAAGGAAGGCAAGGGAAAGCAAGGGAAGGCAAGGGTAACGGAAGGAACGGCACGGCAAGGGGTAAGAAGGCTAAGGCACGACAACGCAGGGCTAGGCAATGCACGGCAAGGCAAGGAAACGGTAACGCAGGGGAAGGCACGGTCAGGTGAGGCAAGGATAAGGCACGACAATGCAAGGCTAGGCAATGCACGACAAGGGAAGGAAACAGTAACGGAAGGAAAGGAAGGCAAGGCAAAGCCAGGCAAGGCAAGTGTAACAAAAGGCACGCCACGGCAAGGGGAATCAAGGCTACGGCACGACAACGCACGGCTAGGCAATGCATGGCAAGGGAAGGAAAGGGTAACGCAAGGCAAGGCACGGTGAGGCTAGGCAAGGCTAATGCACGACAACGCAAGGCTAGGCAATGCACGACAATGCAAGGAAAGCTTAAAGCAAAGGAAGGCACGGTCAGGCGAGATAAGGCTAAGGCACGACAAAGCAAGGCTAGGCAATGCAGGGAAGGCAAGCAAAGAGTACCGGAAGGTAAGGAAGGCAAGGGAAAGCAAGGAAAGGCAAGTGTAACGGAAGGAACGGCACGGCAAGGGGAAAAAAGAAAAGGCTAAGGCACGACAACGCACGCTAGGCAATGCACGGCAAGGCAAGGAAAGGGTAACGCATGGGAAAAAACGGTCAGGCGAGGGAAGCCTAAGGCATGACAACGCAAGGCTAGGCAATGCACGGAAAGCAAGCAAAGTGTAACGGAACGCAAGGAAGGCAAGGGAAAGCAAGGGAAGGCAAGGGTAACGGAAGGAACGGCACGGCAAGGGGTAACAAGGCTAAGGCACGACAACGCAGGGCTAGGCAATGCACGGCAAGGCAAGGAAAGAGTAACGGAAGGAACGGAAGGCAAGGCAAAGCCAGGCAAGGCAAGTGTAACAAAAGGCACGCAACGGCAAGGGGAAACAAGGCTAAGGCACGGCAACACACGGCTAGGAAATGCACGGCAAGGCAAGGAAAGGGTAACGCAAGGCAAGGCACGGTGAGGCTAGGCAAGGCTAATGCACGACAACGCAAGGCTAGGCAATGCACGACAATGCAAGTAAAGCTTAAAGCAAAGGAAGGCACGGTCAGAAGAGATAAGGCTAAGGCACGACAACGCAAGGCTAGGCAATGCAGGGAAGGCAAGCAAAGAGTAACGGAAGGTAAGGAAGGCAAAGGAAAGCAAGGAAAGGCAATGGTAACGGAAGGAACGGCACGGCAAGGGGAAACAAGGCTAAGGCACGACAACGCACGCTAGGCAATGCACGGCAAGGCAAGGAAAGGGTAACGCATGGGAAAGCACGGTCAGGCGAGGCAAACCTAAGGCATGACAACGCAAGGCTAGGCAATGCACGGAAAGCAAGCAAAGAGTAACGGAACGCAAGGAAGGCAAGGGAAAGCAAGGGAAAGCAAGGGTAACGGAAGGAACGGCACGGCAAGGGGTAACAAGGTTAAGGCACGACAACGCAGGGCTAGGCAATGCACGGCAAGGCAAGGAAAGAGTAACGGAAGGAACGGAAGGCAAGGCAAAGCCAGGCAAGGCAAGTGTAACAAAAGGCACGCAACGGCAAGGGGAAACAAGGCTAAGGCACGGCAACACACGGCTAGGAAATGCACGGCAAGGCAAGGAAAGGGTAACGCAAGGCAAGGCACGGTGAGGCTAGGCAAGGCTAATGCACGACAACGCAAGGCTAGGCAATGCACGACAATGCAAGTAAAGCTTAAAGCAAAGGAAGGCACGGTCAGAAGAGATAAGGCTAAGGCACGACAACGCAAGGCTAGGCAATGCACGGAAGGCAAGCAAAGAGTAACGGAAGGTAAGGAAGTCAAGGGAAAGCAAGGGAAGGCAAGGGTAATGGAAGGAACGGCAAGGCAAGGGGAAACAAGGCTAAGGCACGGCAACGTAGGCTAGGCAATGCACGGCAAGGCAAGGAAAGGGTAACGCATGGGAAAGCACGTTCAGGCGAGGCAAGGCTAAGGCACGACAACGCAAGGCTAGGCAATGCACGGAAGGCTAGCAAAGAGTAACGGAAGGTAAGGAAGGCAAGGGAAAGCAAAGAAAGGCAAGTGTAACGGAAGGAACGGAACGGCAAGGGGAAACAAGACTAAGGCACGACAACGCACGGCTAGGCAATGCACGGCAAGGCAAGCAAAAGTTAACGCAAGGAAAGGCACGGTGAGGCTAGGCAAGGATAATGCACGAAAACGCAAGGCTAGGCGATGCACGACAATGCAAGGAAACTTAAAGCAAAGGAAGGCAAAGGCAGGCGAGATAAGGCTAAGGCACGACAAGGCAAGGCTAGGCAATGCACGGAAGGCAAGCAAAGACTAACGGAAGGTAAGGAAGTCAAGGGAAAGCAAGGGAAGGCAAGGGTAATGGAAGGAACGGCACGGCAAGGGGAAACAAGGCTAAGGCACGACAACGCACGGCTAGGCAATGCACGGCAAGGCAAGGAAAGGGTAACGCAAGGGAAGGCACGGTCAGGCGAGGCAAGGCTGAGGCACGACAACGCAAGGCTAGGCAATGCACGGAAGGCAAGCAAAGAGTAACGGAAGGTAAGGAAGGCAAGGGAAAGCAAAGAAAGGCAAGTGTAACGGATGGAACGGCACGGCAAGGGGAAACAAGACTAAGGCACGACAACGCACGGCTAGGCAATGCACGGCAAGGCAAGGAAAGGGTAACGCAAGGGAAGGCACGGTCAGGCGAGATAAGGCTAAGGCACGACAACGCAAGGCTAGGCAATGCACGGAAGGCAAGCAAAGAGTAACGGAAGGCAAGGAAGGCAAGGGAAAGCAAGGGAAGGCAAGGGTAACGGAAGGAACGGCACGGCAAGGGGTAACAAGGTTAAGGCACGACAACGCAGGGCTAGGCAATGCACGGCAAGGCAAGGAAAGAGTAACGGAAGGAACGGAAGGGAAGGCAAAGCCAGGCAAGGCAAATGTAACAAAAGGCACGCAACGGCAAGGGGAAACAAGGCTAAGGCACGGCAACACACGGCTAGGAAATGCACGGCAAGGCAAGGAAAGGGTAACGAAAGGCAAGGCACGGTGAGGCTAGGCAAGGCTAATGCACGACAACGCAAGGCTAGGCAATGCACGACAATGCAAGTAAAGCTTAAAGCAAAGGAAGGCACGGTCAGAAGAGATAAGGCTAAGGCACGACAACGCAAGGCTAGGCAATGCAGGGAAGGCAAGCAAAGAGTAACGGAAGGTAAGGAAGGCAAAGGAAAGCAAGGAAAGGGAATGGTAACGGAAGGAACGGCACGGCAAGGGGAAACAAGGCTAAGGCACGACAACGCACGCTAGGCAATGCACGGCAAGGCAAGGAAAGTGTAACGCATGGGAAAGCACGGTCAGGCGAGGCAAGGCTAAGGAAAGCCAACGCAAGGCTAGGCAATGCACGGTAAGCAAGCAAGAAGTAACGGAATGCAAGGAAGGAAAGGGAAAGCAAGGGAAGGCAAGGGTAACGGAAGGAACGGCACGGCAAGGGGAAACAAGGCTAAGGCACGACAACGCACGGCTAGGCAATGCACGGCAAGGCAAGCAAAGGGTAACGCAAGGAAAGGCACGGTGAGGCTAGGCAAGGCTAATGCACGAAAACGCAAGGCTAGGCGATGCACGACAATGCAAGGAAACTTAAAGCAATGGAAGGCAAGGGCAGGCGAGATAAGGCTAAGGCACGACAAGGCAAGGCTAGGAAATTCAGGGAAGGCAAGCAAAGACTAACGGAAGGTAAGCAAGGCAAGGAAAAGGAAGGAAAGGCCAGGGTAACGGAAGGAACGGCACGGCAAGGGGAAACAAGTCTAAGGCTCGACACCGAACGCTAGGCAATGAACGGCAAGGCAAGGAAAGGGTAACGCATTTGAAAGCACGGTCAGGCGAGGCAACGCTAAGGCACGACAACGCAATGCTAGGCAATGCACGGAAGGCAAGCAAAGAGTAACGGAACGCAAGGAAGGCAAGGGAAAGCAAGGGAAGTCAAGGGTAACGGAAGGAACGGCACTGCAAGGGGTAACAAGGCTAAGGCACGGCAACGCAGGGCTAGGCAATGCACGGCAAGGCAAGGAAAGGGTAACGCATGGGAAAGCACGGTCAGGCGATGCAAGGCTAAGGCATGACAACGCAAGGCTAGGCAATGCACGGAAAGCAAGCAAAGAGTACGGGAACGCAAGGAAGGCAAGGGAAAGCAAGGGAAGGCAAGGGTAACGGAAGGAACGGCACGGCAAGGGGTAACAAGGCTAAGGCACGACAACACACGGCTAGGAAATGCATGGCAAGGCAAGGAAAGGGTAACGCAAGGCAAGGCACGGTGAGGCTAGGCAAGGTTAATGCACGACAACCCAAGGCTAGGCAATGCACGACAATGCAAGGAAAGCTTAAAGCAAAGGAAGGCACGGTCAGGCGAGATAAGGCTAAGGCACGACAACGCAAGGCTAGGCAATGCACGGAAGGCAAGCAAAGAGTAACGGAAGGTAAGGAAGGCACGGGAAAGCAAGGAAAGGCAATGGTAACGGAAGGAACGGCACGGCAAGGGGAAACAAGGCTAAGGCACGACAACGCACGCTAGGCAATGCACGGCAAGGCAAGGAAAGGGTAACGCATGGGAAAGCACGGTCAGGCGAGGCAAGGCTAAGGCACGACAACCCAAGCCTAGGCAATGCACGGAAGGCAAGCAAAGAGTAACGGAAGGTAAGGAAGGAAAGGGAAAGCAAAGAAAGGCAAGTGTAACGGAAGGAACGGCACGGCAAGGGGAAACAAGGCTAAGGCACGAAAACGCACGGCTAGGCAATGCACGGCAAGGCAAGCAAAGGGTAACGCAAGGAAAGGCACGGTGAGGCTAGGCAAGGCTAATGCACGAAAACGCAAGGCTAGGCGATGCACGACAATGCAAGGAAAGCTTAATGCAAAGGAAGGCAAGGTCAGGCGAGATAAGGCTAAGGCACGACAACGCAAGGCTAGGAAATTCAGGCAAGGCAAGCAAAGAGTAACGGAAGGTAAGCAAGGCAAGGAAAAGGAAGGAAAGGCCAGGGTAACGGAAGGAACGGCACGGCAAGGGGAAACAAGTCTAAGGCACGACACCGAACGTTAGGCAATGAACGGCAAGGCAAGGAAAGGGTAACGCATTTGAAAGCACGGTCAGGCGAGGCAACGCTAAGGCACGACAACGCAAGGCTAGGCAATGCATGGAAGGCAAGCAAAGAGTAACGGAAGGTAAGGAAGGCAAGGGAAAGCAAGGAAAGGCAAGTGTAACGGAAGGAACGGCACGGCAAGGGGAAACAAGGCTAAGGCACGACAACGCACGCTAGGCAATGCACGGCAAGGCAAGGAAAGGGTAACGCATGGGAAAGCACGGTCAGGCGAGGCAAGGCTAAGGCATGACAACGCAAGGCTAGGCAATGCACGGAAAGCAAGCAAAGAGTAACGGAACGCAAGGAAGGCAAGGGAAAGCAAGGGAAGTCAAGGGTAACGGAAGGAACGGCACGGCAAGGGGTAAGAAGGCTAAGGCACGACAACGCAGGGCTAGGCAATGCACGGCAAGGCAAGGAAAGGGTAACGCAGGGCAAGGCACGGTCAGGTGAGGCAAGGATAAGGCACGGCAATGCAAGGCTAGGCAATGCACGACAAGGGAAGGAAAGAGTAACGGAAGGAAAGGAAGGCAAGGCAAAGCCAGGCAAGGCAAGTGTAACAAAAGGCACGCCACGGCAAGGGGAATCAATGCTACGGCACGACAACGCACGGCTAGGCAATGCATGGCAAGGGAAGGAAAGGGTAACGCAAGGCAAGGCACGGTGAGGCTAGGCAAGGCTAATGCACGACAACGCAAGGCTAGGCAATGCACGACAATGCAAGGAAAGCTTAAAGCAAAGGAAGGCACGGTCAGGCGAGATAAGGCTAAGGCACGACAACGCAAGGCTAGGCAATGCACGGAAGGCAAGCAAAGAGTAACGGAAGGTAAGGAAGTCAAGGGAAAGCAAGGAAAGGCAATGGTAACGGAAGGAACGGCACGGCAAGGGGAAACAAGGCTAAGGCACGACAACGCACGCTAGGCAATGCACGGCAAGGCAAGGAAAGGGTAACGCATGGGAAAAAACGGTCAGGCGAGGCAAGCCTAAGGCATGACAACGCAAGGCTAGGCAATGCACGGAAAGCAAGCAAAGAGTAACGGAACGCAAGGAAGGCAAGGGAAAGCAAGGGAAGGCACGGGTAACGGAAGGAACGGCACGGCAAGGGGTAACAAGGTTAAGGCACGACAACGCAGGGCTAGGCAATGCACGGCAAGGCAAGGAAAGAGTAACGGAAGGAACGGAAGGCAAGGCAAAGCCAGGCAAGGCAAGTGTAACAAAAGGCACGCAACGGCAAGGGGAAACAAGGCTAAGGCACGGCAACACACGGCTAGGAAATGCACGGCAAGGCAAGGAAAGGGTAACGCAAGGCAAGGCACGGTGAGGCTAGGCGAGGCTAATGCACGACAACGCAAGGCTAGGCAATGCACGACAATGCAAGTAAAGCTTAAAGCAAAGGAAGGCACGGTCAGAAGAGATAAGGCTAAGGCACGACAACGCAAGGCTAGGCAATGCAGGGAAGGCAAGCAAAGAGTAACGGAAGGTAAGGAAGGCAAAGGAAAGCAAGGAAAGGCAAGGGTAACGGAAGGAACGGCACGGCAAGGGGAAACAAGTCTAAGGCACGACACCGAACGTTAGGCAATGAACAGCAAGGCAAGGAAAGGGTAACGCATTTGAAAGCACGGTCAGGCGAGGCAACGCTAAGGCACGACAACGCAAGGCTAGGCAATGCACGGAAGGCAAGCAAAGAGTAACGGAAGGTAAGGAAGGCAAGGGAAAGCAAGGAAAGGCAAGTGTAACGGAAGGAACGGCACGGCAAGGGGAAACAAGGCTAAGGCACGACAACGCACGGCTAGGCAATGCACGGCAAGGCAAGCAAAGGGTAACGCAAGGAAAGGCACGGTGAGGCTAGGCAAGGCTAATGCACGAAAACGCAAGGCTAGGCGATGCACGACAATGCAAGGAAAGCTTAATGCAAAGGAAGGCAAGGTCAGGCGAGATAAGGCTAAGGCACGACAACGCAAGGCTAGGAAATTCAGGCAAGGCAAGCAAAGAGTAACGGAAGGTAAGCAAGGCAAGGAAAAGGAAGGAAAGGCCAGGGTAACGGAAGGAACGGCACGGCAAGGGGAAACAAGTCTAAGGCACGACACCGAACGTTAGGCAATGAACGGCAAGGCAAGGAAAGGGTAACGCATTTGAAAGCACGGTCAGGCGAGGCAACGCTAAGGCACGACAACGCAAGGCTAGGCAATGCATGGAAGGCAAGCAAAGAGTAACGGAAGGTAAGGAAGGCAAGGGAAAGCAAGGAAAGGCAAGTGTAACGGAAGGAACGGCACGGCAAGGGGAAACAAGGCTAAGGCACGACAACGCACGCTAGGCAATGCACGGCAAGGCAAGGAAAGGGTAACGCATGGGAAAGCACGGTCAGGCGAGGCAAGGCTAAGGCATGACAACGCAAGGCTAGGCAATGCACGGAAAGCAAGCAAAGAGTAACGGAACGCAAGGAAGGCAAGGGAAAGCAAGGGAAGGCAAGGGTAACGGAAGGAACGGCACGGCAAGGGGTAAGAAGGCTAAGGCACGACAACGCAGGGCTAGGCAATGCACGGCAAGGCAAGGAAAGGGTAACGCAGGGGAAGGCACGGTCAGGTGAGGCAAGGATAAGGCACGACAATGCAAGGCTAGGCAATGCACGACAAGGGAAGGAAAGAGTAACGGAAGGAAAGGAAGGCAAGGCAAAGCCAGGCAAGGCAAGTGTAACGGAAGGAACGGCACGGCAAGGGGAATCAAGGCTAAGGCACGACAACGCACGGCTAGGCAATGCACGGCAAGGCAAGGAAAGGGTAACGCAAGGCAAGGCACGGTGAGGCTAGGCAAGGCTAATGCACGACAACGCAAGGCTAGGCAGTGCACGGCAAGGTAACAAAAGGACGCCACGGCAAGGGGAAACAAGGCTAAGGCACGACAACGCAAGGCTAGGCAATGCACGGCAAGGCAAGGAAAGGGTAACGCAAGGCAAGGCACGGTCACGGCAAGGGGAAACAAGGCTAAGGCACGACAACGCAAGGCTAGGCAATGCACGGCAAGGCAAGGAAAGGGTAACGCAAAGGAAGGCACGGTCAGGCGAGGCAAGGCTAAGGCACGACAACGCAAGGCTAGGCAATCCACGGAAGGCAAGCAAAGAGTAACGGAACGCAAGGAAGGCAAGGGAAAGCAAGGGAAGGCAAGGGTAACGGAAGGAACGGCACGGCAAGGGGTAACAAGGCTAAGGCACGACAACGCAGGGCTAGGCAATGCACGGCAAGGCAAGGAAAGAGTAACGGAAGGAAAGGAAGGCAAGGCAAAGCCAGGAAAGGCAAGTGTAACAAAAGGCACGCAATGGCAAGGGGAAACAAGGCTAAGGCACGACAACACACGGCTAGGAAATGCATGGCAAGGCAAGGAAAGGGTAACGCAAGGCAAGGCACGGTGAGGCTAGGCGAGGCTAATGCACGACAACGCAAGGCTAGGCAATGCACGACAATGCAAGTAAAGCTTAAAGCAAAGGAAGGCACGGTCAGGCGAGATAAGGCTAAGGCACGACAACGCAAGGCTAGGCAATGCAGGGAAGGCAAGCAAAGAGTAACGGAAGGTAAGGAAGGCAAAGGAAAGCAAGGAAAGGCAATGGTAACGGAAGGAACGGCACGGCAAGGGGAAACAAGTCTAAGGCACGACACCGAACGCTAGGCAATGAACGGCAAGGCAAGGAAAGGGTAACGCATTTGAAAGCACGGTCAGGCGAGGCAACGCTAAGGCACGACAACGCAAGGCTAGGCAATGCACGGAAGGCAAGCAAAGAGTAACGGAAGGTAAGGAAGGCAAGGGAAAGCAAGGAAAGGCAAGTGTAACGGAAGGAACGGCACGGCAAGGGGAAACAAGGCTAAGGCACGACAACGCACGGCTAGGCAATGCACGGCAAGGCAAGCAAAGGGTAACGCTAGGCAAGACACGGTGAGGCTAGGCAAGGCTAATGCACGGAAACGCAAGGCTAGGCAATGCACGACAATGCAAGGAAAGCTAAAAGCAAAGGAAGGCAAGGTCAGGCGAGATAAGGCAAAGGCACGACAACGCAAGGCTAGGCAATTCAGGGAAGGCAAGCAAAGAGTAACGGAAGGTAAGGAAGGCAAGGAAAAGCAAGGAAAGGCAAGGGTAACGGAAGGAACGGCACGGCAAGGGGTAACAAGGCTAAGGCACGACAACGCAGGGCTAGGCAATGCACGGCAAGGCAAGGAAAGGGTAACGCAGGGGAAGGCACGGTCAGGTGAGGCAAGGATAAGGCACGACAATGCAAGGCAAGGCAATGCACGGAAGGCAAGCAAAGAGTAACGGAAGGTAAGGAAGGCAAGGGAAAGCAAGGAAAGGCAAGTGTAACGGAAGGAACGGCACGGCAAGGGGAAACAAGGCTAAGGCACGACAACGCACGGCTAGGCAATGCACGGCAAGGCAAGGAAAGGGTAACGCAAGGCAATGCACGGTGAGGCTAGGCAAGGCTAATGCACGACAACGCAAGGCTAGGCAATGCACGACAATGCAAGGAAAGCTTAAAGCAAAGGAAGGCACGGTCAGGCGAGATAAGGCTAAGGCACGACAACGCAAGGCTAGGCAATGCACGGAAGGCAAGCAAAGAGTAACGGAAGGTAAGGAAGGCAAGGGAAAGCAAGGAAAGGCAAGGGTAACGGAAGGAACGGCACGGCAAGGGGTAACAAGGCTAAGGCACGACAACGCACGCTAGGCAATGCACGGCAAGGCAAGGAAAGGGTAACGCAGGGGAAGGCACGGTCAGTCGAGGCAAGGCTAAGGCACGACAACGCAAGGCTAGGCAATGCACGGAAAGCAAGCAAAGAGTAACGGAACGCAAGGAAGGCAAGGGAAAGCAAGGGAAGGCAAGGGTAACGGAAGGAACGGCACGGCAAGGGGTAACAAGGCTAAGGCACGACAACGCAGGGCTAGGCAATGCACGGCAAGGCAAGGAAAGAGTAACGGAAGGAACGGAAGGGAAGGCAAAGCCAGGCAAGGCAAGTGTAACAAAAGGCACGCAACGGCAAGGGGAAACAAGGCTAAGGCAGGGCAACACACGGCTATGAAATGCACGGCAAGGCAAGGAAAGGGTAACGCAAGGCAAGGCACGGTGAGGCTAGGCAAGGCTAATGCACGACAACGCAAGGCTAGGCAATGCACGACAATGCAAGTAAAGCTTAAAGCAAAGGAAGGCACGGTCAGAAGAGATAAGGCTAAGGCACGACAACGCAAGGCTAGGCAATGCAGGGAAGGCAAGCAAAGAGTAACGGAAGGTAAGGAAGGCAAAGGAAAGCAAGGAAAGGCAATGGTAACGGAAGGAACGGCACGGCAAGGGGAAACAAGGCTAAGGCACGACAACGCACGCTAGGCAATGCACGGCAAGGCAAGGAAAGGGTAACGCATGGGAAAGCACGGTCAGGCGAGGCAAGGCTAAGGCACGACAACGCAAGGCTAGGCAATGCACGGAAGCAAGCAAAGAGTAACGGAACGCAAGGAAGGCAAGGGAAAGCAAGGGAAGGCAAGGGTAACGGAAGGAACGGCACGGCAAGGGGTAACAAGGCTAAGGCACGACAACGCACGGCTAGGCAATGCATGGCAAGGCAAGGAAAGGGTAACGCAAGGGAAGGCACGGTGAGGATAGGCAAGGCTAATGCACGACAACGCAAGGCTAGGCAATGCACGACAATGCAAGTAAAGCTTAAAGCAAAGGAAGGCACGGTCAGAAGAGATAAGGCTAAGGCACGACAACGCAAGGCTAGGCAATGCAGGGAAGGGAAGCAAAGTGTAACGGAAGGTAAGCAAGGCAAGGAACAGCAAGGAAAGGCAATGGTAACGGAAGGAACGGCACGGCAAGGGGAAACAAGGCTAAGGCACGACAACGCACGCTAGGCAATGCACGGCAAGGCAAGGAAAGGGTAACGCATGGGAAAGCACGGTCAGGCGAGGCAAGGGTAAGGAACGCCAACGCAAGGCTAGGCAATTCACGGAAAGGCAAGCAAAGAGTAACGGAAGGAAAGGAAGGCAAGGCAAAGCCAGGCAAGGCAAGTGTAACAAAAGGCACGGCACGGCAAGGGGTAACAAGGCTAAGGCACGACAACACACGGCTAGGAAATGCACGGCAAGGCAAGGAAAGGGTAACGCAAGGCAAGGCACGGTGAGGCTAGGCAAGGCTAATGCACGACAACGCAAGGCTAGGCAATGCACGACAATGCAAGGAAAGCTTAAAGCAAAGGAAGGCACGGTCAGGCGAGATAAGGCTAAGGCACGACAACGCAAGGCTAGGCAATGCACGGAAGGCAAGCAAAGAGTACCGGAAGGTAAGGAAGGCAAGGGAAAGCAAGGAAAGGCAAGTGTAACGGAAGGAACGGCACGGCAAGGGGAAAAAAGAAAAGGCTAAGGCACGACAACGCACGCTAGGCAATGCACGGCAAGGCAAGGAAAGGGTAACGCATGGGAAAAAACGGTCAGGCGAGGGAAGCCTAAGGCATGACAACGCAAGGCTAGGCAATGCACGGAAAGCAAGCAAAGAGTAACGGAACGCAAGGAAGGCAAGGGAAAGCAAGGGAAGGCAAGGGTAACGGAAGGAACGGCACGGCAAGGGGTAACAAGGCTAAGGCACGACAACGCAGGGCTAGGCAATGCACGGCAAGGCAAGGAAAGAGTAACGGAAGGAACGGAAGGCAAGGCAAAGCCAGGCAAGGCAAGTGTAACAAAAGGCACGCAACGGCAAGGGGAAACAAGGCTAAGGCACGGCAACACACGGCTAGGAAATGCACGGCAAGGCAAGGAAAGGGTAACGCAAGGCAAGGCACGGTGAGGCTAGGCAAGGCTAATGCACGACAACGCAAGGCTAGGCAATGCACGACAATGCAAGTAAAGCTTAAAGCAAAGGAAGGCACGGTCAGAAGAGATAAGGCTAAGGCACGACAACGCAAGGCTAGGCAATGCACGGAAGGCAAGCAAAGAGTAACGGAAGGTAAGGAAGGCAAGGGAAAGCAAGGAAAGGCAATGGTAACGGAAGGAACGGCACGGCAAGGGGAAACAAGGCTAAGGCACGACAACGCACGCTAGGCAATGCACGGCAAGGCAAGGAAAAGGTAACGCATGGGAAAGCACGGTCAGGCGAGGCAAACCTAAGGCACGACAACGCAAGGCTAGGCAATGCACGGAAGGCTAGCAAAGAGTAACGGAAGGTAAGGAAGGCAAGGGAAAGCAAAGAAAGGCAAGTGTAACGGAAGGAACGGCACGGCAAGGGGAAACAAGACTAAGGCACGACAACGCACGGCTAGGCAATTCACGGCAAGGCAAGCAAAAGTTAACGCAAGGAAAGGCACGGTGAGGCTAGGCAAGGCTAATGCACGAAAACGCAAGGCTAGGCGATGCACGACAATGCAAGGAAACTTAAAGCAAATGAAGGCAAGGTCAGGCGAGATAAGGCTAAGGCACGACAAGGCAAGGCTAGGAAATTCAGGGAAGGCAAGCAAAGACTAACGGAAGGTAAGGAAGTCAAGGGAAAGCAAGGAAAGGCCAATGGTAACGGAAGGAACGGCACGGCAAGGGGAAACAAGGCTAAGGCACGACAACGCACGCTAGGCAATGCACGGCAAGGCAAGGAAAGGGTAACGCATGGGAAAAAACGGTCAGGCGAGGCAAGCGCTAAGGCATGACAACGCAAGGCTAGGCAATGCACGGAAAGCAAGCAAAGAGTAACGGAACGCAAGGAAGGCAAGGGAAAGCAAGGGAAAGCAAGGGTAACGGAAGGAACGGCACGGCAAGGGGTAACAAGGCTAAGGCACGGCAACGCAGGGCTAGGCAATGCACGGCAAGGCAAGGAAAGGGTAACGCATGGGAAAGCACGGTCAGGCGATGCAAGGCTAAGGCATGACAACGCAAGGCTAGGCAATGCACGGAAAGCAAGCAAAGAGTAAGGGAACGCAAGGAAGGCAAGGGAAAGCAAGGGAAGGCAAGGGTAACGGAAGGAACGGCACGGCAAGGGGTAACAAGGCTAAGGCACGACAACACACGGCTAGGAAATGCACGGCAAGGCAAGGAAAGGGTAACGCAAGGCAAGGCACGGTGAGGCTAGGCAAGGTTAATGCACGACAACCCAAGGCTTGGCAATGCACGACAATGCAAGGAAAGCTTAAAGCAAAGGAAGGCACGGTCAGGCGAGATAAGGCTAAGGCACGACAACGCAAGGCTAGGCAATGCACGGAAGGCAAGCAAAGAGTAACGGAAGGTAAGGAAGGCAAGGGAAAGCAAGGGAAGGCAAGGGTAACGGAAGGAACGGCACGGCAAGGGGTAACAAGGTTAAGGCACGACAACGCAGGGCTAGGCAATGCACGGCAAGGCAAGGAAAGAGTAACGGAAGGAACGGAAGGCAAGGCAAAGCCAGGCAAGGCAAGTGTAACACAAGGCACGCAACGGCAAGGGGAAACAAGACTAAGGCACGACAACGCACGGCTAGGCAATGCACGGCAAGGCAAGCAAAAGTTAACGCAAGGAAAGGCACGGTGAGGCTAGGCAAGGCTAATGCACGAAAACGCAAGGCTAGGCGATGCACCACAATGCAAGGAAACTTAAAGCAAAGGAAGGCAAGGGCAGGCGAGATAAGGCTAAGGCACGACAAGCAAGGCTAGGAAATTCAGGGAAGGCAAGCAAAGACTAACGGAAGTTAAGCAAGGCAAGGAAAAGGAAGGAAAGGCCAGGGTAACGGAAGGAACGGCACTGCAAGGGGTAAACAAGTCTAAGGCTCGACACCGAACGATAGGCAATGAACGGCAAGGCAAGGAAAGGGTAACGCATTTGAAAGCACGGTCAGGCGAGGCAACGCTAAGGCACGACAACGCAAGGCTAGGCAATGCACGGAAGGCAAGCAAAGAGTAACGGAACGCAAGGAAGGCAAGGGAAAGCAAGGGAAGGCAAGGGTAACGGAAGGAACGGCACTGCAAGGGGTAACAAGGCTAAGGCACGGCAACGAAGGGCTAGGCAATGCACGGCAAGGCAAGGAAAGGGTAACGCATGGGAAAGCACGGTCAGGCGATGCAAGGCTAAGGCATGACAACGCAAGGCTAGGCAATGCACGGAAAGCAAGCAAAGAGTAAGGGAACGCAAGGAAGGCAAGGGAAAGCAAGGGAAGGCAAGGGTAACGGAAGGAACGGCACGGAAAGGTGTATCAAGGCTAAGGCACGGCAACGCACGGCTAGGCAATGCACGGCAAGGCAAGGAAAGAGTAACGGAAGGAAAGGAAGGCAAGTCAAAGCCAGGAAAGGCAAGTGTAACAAAAGGCACGCCACGGCAAGGGGAAACAAGGCTAAGGCACGACAACGCACGGCTAGGCAATGCACGGCAAGGCAAGGAAAGGGTAACGCAAGGCAAGGCACGGTGAGGCTAGGCAAGGCTAATGCACGACAACGCAAGGCTAGGCAATGCACGACAATGCAAGGAAAGCTTAAAGCAAAGGAAGGCACGGTCAGGCGAGATAAGGCTAAGGCACGACAATGCAAGGCTAGGCAATGCAGGGAAGGGAAGCAAAGAGTAACGGAAGGTAAGCAAGGCAAGGAAAAGCAAGGAAAGGCAAGGGTAACGGAAGGAACTGCACGGCAAGGGGAAACAAGGCTAAGGCACGGCAACGCAGGCTGGGCAATGCACGGCAAGGCAAGGATAGGGTAACGCATGGGAAAGCAAGTTCAAGCGAGGCAAGGCTAAGGCACGACAACGCAAGGCTAGGCAATGCACGGAAGGCAAGCAAAGAGTAACGGAAGGTAAGGAAGGCAAGGGAAAGCAAAGAAAGGCAAGTGTAACGGCAGGAACTGCACGGCAAGGGGAAACAAGGCTAAGGCACGACAACGCACGGCTAGGCAATGCACGGCAAGGCAAGCAAAGGGTAACGCAAGGCAATGCACGGTGAGTCTAGACAAGGCTAATGCACGAAAACGCAAGGCTAGGCAATGCACGACAATGCAAGGAAAGCTTAAAGCAAAGGAAGGCAAGGTCAGGCGAGATAAGGCAAAGGCACGACAACGCAAAGCTAGGCAATTCAGGGAAGGCAAGCAAAGAGTAACGGAAGGTAAGCAAGGCAAGGAAAAGCAAGGAAAGTCAAGGGTAACGGAAGGAACGGCACGGCAAGGGGGAACAAGTCTCAGGCACGACACCGAACGCTAGGCAATGAACGGCAAGGCAAGGAAAGGGTAACGCATGGGAAAGCACGGTCAGGCGAGGCAAGGCTAAGGCACGACAACGCAAGGCTAGGCAATGCACGGAAGGCAAGCAAAGAGTAACGGAAGGTAAGGAAGGCAAGGGAAAGCAAGGAAAGGCAAGTGTAACGGAAGGAACGGCACGGCAAGGGGAAACAAGGCTAAGGCACGACAACGCACGCTACTCAATGCACGGCAAGGCAAGGAAAGGGTAACGCATGGGAAAGCACGGTCAGGCGAAGCAAGGCTAAGGCATGACAAGCAAGGCTAGGCAATGCACGGAAAGCAAGCAAAGAGTAACGGAACGCAAGAAGGCAAGGGAAAGCAAGGGAAGGCAAGGGTAACGGAAGGAACGGCACGGCAAGTGGTAAGAAGGCTAAGGCACGACAACGCAGGGCTAGGCAATGCACGGCAAGGCAAGGAAAGGGTAACGCAGGGGAAGGCACGGTCAGGTGAGGAAAGGATAAGGCACGACAATGCAAGGCTAGGCAATGAACGGCAAGGCAAGGGTAACGCTAGGCAATGCACGACAATGCAAGGAAAGCTTAAAGCAAAGGAAGGCACGGTCAGGCGAGATAAGGCTAAGGCTCGACAACGCAAGGCTAGGCAATGCACGGAAGGCAAGCAAAGAGTAACGGAAGGTAAGGAAGGCAAGGAAAAGCAAGGAAAGGCAAGGGTAACGGAAGGAACGGCACGGCAAGGGGGAACAAGTCTAAGGCACGACACCGAACGTTAGGCAATGAACGGCAAGGCAAGGGAAGGGTAACGCATGGGAAAGCACGGTCAGGCGAGGCAAGGCTAAGGCACGACAACGCAAGGCTAGGCAATGCACGGAAGGCAAGCAAAGAGTAACGGAATGTAAGGAAGGCAAGGGAAAGCAAGGAAAGGCAAGTGTAACGGAAGGAACGGCACGGCAAGGGGAAACAAGGCTAAGGCACGACAACGCACGCTAGGCAATGCACGGCAAGGCAAGGAAAGGGTAACGCATGGGAAAGCACGGTCAGGCGAGGCAAGCCTAAGGCATGACAACGCAAGGCTAGGCAATGCACGGAAAGCAAGCAAAGAGTAACGGAACGCAAGGAAGGCAAGGGAAAGCAAGGGAAGGCAAGGGTAAGGGAAGGAACGGCACGGCAAGGGGTAACAAGGCTAAGGCACGAAAACGCAGGGCTAGGCAATGCACGGCAAGGCAAGGAAAGAGTAACGGAAGGAACGGAAGGCAAGGCAAAGCCAGGCAAGGGAAGTGTAACAAAAGGCACGCAACGGCAAGGGGAAACAAGGCTAAGGCACGACAACACACGGCTAGGAAATGCACGGCAAGGCAAGGAAAGGGTAACGCAAGGCAAGACACGGTGAGGCTAGGCAAGGCTAATGCACGACAACGCAAGGCTAGGCAATGCACGACAATGCAAGGAAAGCTTAAAGCAAAGGAAGGCACGGTCAGAAGAGATAAGGTTAAGGCACGACAACGCAAGGCTAGGCAATGCAGGGAAGGCAAGCAAAGAGTAACGGAAGGTAAGGAAGGCAAAGGAAAACAAGGAAAGGCAATGGTAACGGAAGGAACGGCACGGCAAGGGGAAACAAGTCTAAGGCACGACAACGCACGCTAGGCAATGCACGGCAAGGGAAGGAAAGGGTAACGCATGGGAAAGAACGGTCAGGGGAGGCAAGGCTAAGGCACGACAACGCAAGGCTTGGCAATGCACGGAAGGCAAGCAAAGAGTAACGGAAGTAAAGAAGCAAGGGAAAGCAAAGAAAGGCAAGTGTAACGGAAGGAACGGCACGGGAAGGGGAAACAAGGCTAAGGCACGACAACGCACGCTAGGCAATGCACGGCAAGGCAAGGAAAGGGTAACGCATGGGAAAGCACGGTCAGGCGAGGCAAGGCTAAGGAAAGCCAACGCAAGGCTAGGCAATGCACGGTAAGCAAGCAAGGAGTAACGGAATGCAAGGAAGGAAAGGGAAAGCAAGGGAAGGCAAGGGTAACGGAAGGAACGGCACGGCAAGGGGTAACAAGGCTAAGGCACGACAACGCACGGCTAGGCAATGCACGGCAAGGCAAGGAAAGGGTAACGCAAGGCAAGGCACGGTGAGGCTAGGCAAGGTTAATGCACGACAACGCAAGGCTAGGCAATGCACGACAATGCAAGCAAAGCTTAATGTAAAGGAAGGCACGGTCAGGCGAGATAAGGCTAAGGCACGACAACGCAAGGCTAGGCAATGCACGGAAGGCAAGCAAAGAGTAACGGAAGGTAAGGAAGGCAAGGGAAAGCAAGGAAAGGCAATGGTAACGGAAGGAACGGCACGGCAAGGGGAAACAAGGCTAAGGCACGACAACGCACGCTAGGCAATGCACGGCAAGGCAAGGAAAGGGTAACGCAGGGGAAAGCACGGTCAGGCGAGGCAAGGCTAAGGCATGACAACGCAAGGCTAGGCAATGCACGGAAGGCAAGCAAAGAGTAACGGAACGCAAGGAAGGCAAGGGAAAGCAAGGGAAGGCAAGGGTAACGGAAGGAACGGCACGGCAAGGGGTAACAAGGCTAAGGCACGACAACGCAGGGCTAGGCAATGCACGGCAAGGCAAGCAAAGAGTAACGGAAGGAAAGGAAGGCAAGGCAAAGCCAAGCAAGGCAAGTGTAACAAAAGGCACGCAACGGCAAGGGGAAACAAGGCTAAGGCACGACAACACACGGCTAGGAAATGCACGGCAAGGCAAGGAAAGGGTAACGCAAGGCAAGGCACGGTGAGGCTAGGCAAGGCTAATGCACGACAACGCAAGGCTAGGCAATGCACGACAATGCAAGAAAAGCTTAAAGCAAAGGAAGGCACGGTCAGGCGAGATAAGGCTAAGGCACGACAACGCAAGGCTAGGAAATTCAGGGAAGGCAAGCAAAGAGTAACGGAAGGTAAGCAAGGCAAGGAAAAGGAAGGAAAGGCCAGGGTAACGGAAGGAACGGCACGGCAATGGGAAACATTCTAAGCCACGACACCGAACGCTAGGCAATGAACGGCAAGGCAAGGAAAGGGTAACGCATGGGAAAGCACGGTCAGGCGAGGCAAGGCTAAGGCACGACAACGCAAGACTAGGCAATGCACGGAAGGCAAGCAAAGAGTAACGGAAGGTAAGGAAGGCAAGGGAAAGCAAGGAAAGGCAAGTGTAACGGAAGGAACGGCACGGCAAGGGGAAACAAGGCTAAGGCACGACAACGCACGCTAGGCAATGCACGGCAAGGCAAGGAAAGGGTAACGCATGGGAAAGCACGGTCAGGCGAGGCAAGGCTAAGGCATGACAACGCAAGGCTAGGCAATGCACGGAAAGCAAGCAAAGAGTAACGGAACGCAAGGAAGGCAAGGGAAAGCAAGGGAAGGCAAGGGTAACGGAAGGAACGGCACGCCAATGGGTAAGAAGGCTAAGGCACGACAACGCAGGGCTAGGCAATGCACGGCAAGGGAAGGAAAGGGTAACGCAGGGGAAGGCACGGTCAGGTGAGGCAAGGATAAGGCATGACAACGCAAGGCTAGGCAATGCACGGAAAGCAAGCAAAGAGTAACGGAACGCAAGGAAGGCAAGGGAAAGCAAGGGAAGGCAAGGGTAACGGAAGGAACGGCACGCCAATGGGTAAGAAGGCTAAGGCACGACAACGCAGGGCTAGGCAATGCACGGCAAGGGAAGGAAAGGGTAACGCAGGGGAAGGCACGGTCAGGTGAGGCAAGGATAAGGCACGACAATGCAAGGCTAGGCAATGCACGGCAAGGCAAGGAAAGAGTAACGTAAGGAAAGGAAGGCAAGGCAAAGCCAGGCAAGGCAAGTGTAACAAAAGGCACGCCACGGCAAGGGGAATCAAGGCTAATGCACGACAACGCACGGCTAGGCAATGCACGGCAAGGCAAGGAAAGGGTAACGCAAGGCAAGGCACGGTGAGGCTAGGCAAGGCTAATGCACGACAACGCAAGGCTAGGCAATGCACGACAATGCAAGGAAGCTTAAGGCAAAGGAAGGCACGGTCAGGCGAGATAAGGCTAAGGCACGACAACGCACGCTAGGCAAAGCACGGCAAGGCAAGGAAAGGGTAACGCATGGGAAAGCAAGGTCAGGCGAGGCAAGCCTAAGGCATGACAACGCAAGGCTAGGCAATGCACGGAAAGCAAGCAAAGAGTAACGGAACGCAAGGAAGGCAAGGGAAAGCAAGGGAAGGCAAGGGTGACGGAAGGAACGGCACGGCAAGGGGTAACAAGGCTAAGGCACGACAACGCAGGGCTAGGCAATGCACGGCAAGGCAAGGAAAGAGTAACGGAAGGAAAGGAAGGCAAGGCAAAGCCAGGCAAGGCAAGTGTAACAAAAGGCACGCAACGGCAAGGGGAAACAAGGCTAAGGCACGAAAACGCACGGCTAGGAAATGCACGGCAAGGCAAGGAAAGGGTAACGCAAGGCAAGGCACGGTCAGGCGAGGCAAGGCTAAGGCACGACAACGCAAGGCTAGGCAATGCACGACACTGCAAGTAAAGCTTAAAGCAAAGGAAGGCACGGTCAGGCGAGATAAGGCTAAGGCACGACAACGCCAGGCTAGGCAATGCAGGGAAGGCAAGCAAAGAGTAACGGAAGGTAAGGAAGGCAAGGGAAAGCAAGGAAAGGCAATGGTAACGGAACGAACGCCACGGCAAGGGGAAACAAGGCTAAGGCACGACAACGCACGGCTAGGCAATGCACGGCAAGGCAAGGAAACGGTAACGCATGGGAAAGCACGGTCAGGGGAGGCAAGGCTAAGGCACGACAACGCAAGGCAAGGCAATGCACGGAAGGCAAGCAAAGAGTAACGGAAGGTAAGGAAGGCAAGGGAAAGCAAGGAAAGGCAATGGTAACGGAAGGAACGGCACGGCAAGGGGAAAGAAGTCTAAGGCACGACAACGCACGCTAGGCAATGCACGGCAAGGCAAGGAAAGGGTAACGCATGGGAAAGCACGGTCAGGCGAGGCAAGGCTAAGGAAAGCCAACGCAAGGCTAGGCAATGCACGGAAAGCAAGCAAGGAGTAACGGAATGCAAGGAAGGAAAGGGAAAGCAAGGGAAGGCAAGGGTAACGGAAGGAGCGGCACGGCAAGGGGTAACAAGGCTAAGGCACGACAACACACGGCTAGGAAATGCACGGCAAGGCAAGGAAAGGGTAACGCAAGGCAAGGCACGGTGAGGCTAGGCAAGGTTAATGCACGACAACGCAAGGCTAGGCAATGCACGACAATGCAAGGAAAGCTTAAAGCAAAGGAAGGCACGGTCAGGCGAGATAAGGCTAAGGCACGACAACGCAAGGCTAGGCAATTCAGGGAAGGCAAGCAAAGAGTAACGGAAGGTAAGCAAGGCAAGGAAAAGGAAGGAAAGGCCAGGGTAACGGAAGGAACGGCACAGCAAGGGGAAACAAGTCTAAGGCACGACACCGAAAGCTAGGCAATGAACGGCAAGGCAAGGAAAGGTTAACGCATGGGAAAGCACGGTCAGGCGATGCAAGGCTAAGGCATGACAACGCAAGGCTAGGCAATGCACGGAAAGCAAGCAAAGAGTAACGGAACGCAAGGAAGGCAAGGGAAAGCAAGGGAAGGCAAGGGTAACGGAAGGAACGGCACGGTAAGGGGTAACAAGGCTAAGGCACGGCAACGCAGGGCTAGGCAATGCACGGCAAGGCAAGGAAAGGGTAACGCAGGGGAAGGCACGGTCAGGTGAGGCAAGGATAAGGCACGACAATGCAAGGCTAGGCAATGAACGGCAAGGCAAGGAAAGAGTAACGGAAGGAAAGGAAGGCAAGTCAAAGCCAGGAAAGGCAAGTGTAACAAAAGGCACGCCACGGCAAGGGGAAACAAGGCTAAGGCACGACAACGCACGGCTAGGAAATGCACGGCAAGGCAAGGAAAGGGTAACGCAAGGCAAGGTACGGTGAGGCTAGGCAAGGCTAATGCACGACAACGCAAGGCTAGGCAATGCACGACAATGCAAGGAAAGCTTAATGCAAAGGCAGGCACGGTCAGGCGAGATAAGGCTAAGGCACGACAACGCAAGGCTAGGCAATGCAGGGAAGGGAAGCAAAGAGTAACGGAAGGTAAGCAAGGCAAGGAAAAGCAAGGAAAGGCAAGGGTAACGGAAGGAATTGCACGGCAAGGGGAAACAAGGCTAAGGCACGGCAACGCAGGCTGGGCAATGCACGGCAAGGCAAGGAAAGGGTAACGCATGGGAAAGCACGTTCAGGCGAGGCAAGGCTAAGGCACGATAACGCAAGGCTAGGCAATGCACGGAAGGCAAGCAAAGTGTAACGGAAGTTAAGGAAGGCAAGGGAAAGCAAAGAAAGGCAAGTGTAACGGAAGGAACTGCACGGCAAGGGGAAACAAGGCTAAGGCACGACAACGCACGGCTAGGCAATGCACCGCAAGGCAAGCAAAGGGTAACGCAAGGCAATGCACGGTGAGGCTAGACAAGGCTAATGCACGAAAACGCAAGGCTAGGCAATGCACGACAATGCAAGGAAAGCTTAAAGCAAAGGAAGACAAGGTCACGCGAGATAAGGCAAAAGCACGACAACGCAAGGCTAGGCAATTCAGGGAAGGCAAGCAAAGAGTAACGGAAGGTAAGGAAGGCAAGGAAAAGCAAGGAAAGGCAAGGGTAACGGAAGGAACGGCACGGCAAGGGGGAACAAGTCTAAGGCACGAGTCCGAACGCTAGGCAATGAACGGCAAGGCAAGGAAAGGGTAACGCATGGGAAAGCACGGTCAGGCGAGGCAAGGCTAAGGAAAGCCAACGCAAGGCTAGGCAATGCACGGAAAGCAAGCAAGGAGTAACGGAATGCAAGGAAGGAAAGGGAAAGCAAGGGAAGGCAAGGGTAACGGAAGGAACGGCACGGCAAGGGGAAACAAGGCTAAGGCACGACAACGCACGCTAGGCAATGCACGGCAAGGCAAGGAAAGTGTAACGCATGGGAAAGCACGGTCAGGCGAGGCAAGGCTAAGGAAAGCCAACGCAAGCCTAGGCAATGCACGGAAAGCAAGCAAGGAGTAACGGAATGCAAGGAAGGAAAGGGAAAGCAAGGGAAGGCAAGGGTAACGGAAGGAACGGCACGGCAAGGGGTAACAAGGCTAAGGCACGACAAAACACGGCTAGGAAATGTACGGCAAGGCAAGGAAAGGGTAACGCAAGGCAAGGCACGGTGAGGCTAGGCAAGGTTAATGCACGACAACGCAAGGCTAGGCAATGCAAGACAATGCAAGGAAAGCTTAAAGCAAAGGAAGGCACGGTCAGGCGAGATAAGGCTAAGGCACGACAACGCAAGGCTAGGCAATGCACGGAAGGCAAGCAAAGAGTAACGGAAGGTAAGCAAGGCAAGGAAAAGGAAGGAAAGGCCAGGGTAACGGAAGGAACGGCACGGCAAGGGGAAACAAGTCTAAGGCACGACACCGAACGCTAGGCAATGAACGGCAAGGCAAGGAAAGGGTAACGCATTTGAAAGCACGGTCAGGCGAGGCAACGCTAAGGCACGACAACGCAAGGCTAAGCAATGCACGGAAGGCAAGCAAAGAGTAACGGAAGGTAAGGAAGGCAAGGGAAAGCAAGGAAAGGCAATGGTAACGGAAGGAACGGCACGGCAAGGGGAAACAAGGCTAAGGCACGACAACGCACGCTAGGCAATGCACGGCAAGGCAAGGAAAGGGTAACGCAGGGGAAAGCACGGTCAGGCGAGGCAAGGCTAAGGCATGACAACGCAAGGCTAGGCAATGCACGGAAGGCAAGCAAAGAGTAACGGAACGCAAGGAAGGCAAGGGAAAGCAAGGGAAGGCAAGGGTAACGGAAGGAACGGCACGGCAAGGGGTAACAAGGCTAAGGCACGACAATGCAAGGCTAGGCAATGCACGGCAAGGCAAGGAAAGAGTAACGGAAGGAAAGGAAGGCAAGGCAAAGCCAAGCAAGGCAAGTGTAACAAAAGGCACGCAACGGCAAGGGGAAACAAGGCTAAGGCACGACAACACACGGCTAGGAAATGCACGGCAAGGCAAGGAAAGGGTAACGCAAGGCAAGGCACGGTGAGGCTAGACAAGGCTAATGCACGACAACGCAAGGCTAGGCAATGCACGACAATGCAAGTAAAGCTTAAAGCAAAGGAAGGCACGGTCAGGCGAGATAAGGCTAAGGCACGACAACGCAAGGCTAGGCAATGCGGGGAAGGCAAGCAAAGAGTAACGGAAGGTAAGGAAGGCAAGGGAAAGCAAGGAAAGGCAATGGTAACGGAAGGAACGGCACGGCAAGGGGAAACAAGTCTAAGGCACGACAACGCACGCTAGGCAATGCACGGCAAGGCAAGGAAAGGGTAACGCATGGGAAAGCACGGTCAGGCGAGGCAAGGCTAAGGAAAGCCAACGCAAGGCTAGGCAATGCACGGAAAGCAAGCAAGGAGTAACGGAATGCAAGGAAGGAAAGCGAAAGCAAGGGAAGGCAAGGGTAACGGAAGGAACGGCACTGCAAGGGGTAACAAGGCTAAGGCACGACAACACACGGCTAGGAAATGCACGGCAAGGCAAGGAAAGGGTAACGCAAGGCAAGGCACGGTGAGGCTAGGCAAGGTTAATGCACGAAAACGCAAGGCTAGGCAATGCACGACAATGCAAGAAAAGCTTAAAGCAAAGGAAGGCACGGTCAGGCGAGATAAGGCTAAGGCACGACAACGCAAGGCTAGGAAATTCAGGGAAGGCAAGCAAAGAGTAACGGAAGGTAAGCAAGGCAAGGAAAAGGAAGGAAAGGCCAGGGTAACGGAAGGAACGGCACGGCAATGGGAAACATTCTAAGCCACGACACCGAACGCTAGGCAATGAACGGCAAGGCAAGGAAAGGGTAACGCATGGGAAACACGGTCAGGCGAGGCAAGGCTAAGGCACGACAACGCAAGACTAGGCAATGCACGGAAGGCAAGCAAAGAGTAACGGAAGGTAAGGAAGGCAAGGGAAAGCAAGGAAAGGCAAGTGTAACGGAAGGAACGGCACGGCAAGGGGAAACAAGGCTAAGGCACGACAACGCACGCTAGGCAATGCACGGCAAGGCAAGGAAAGGGTAACGCATGGGAAAGCACGGTCAGGCGAGGCAAGGCTAAGGCATGACAACGCAAGGCTAGGCAATGCACGGAAAGCAAGCAAAGAGTAACGGAACGCAAGGAAGGCAAGGGAAAGCAAGGGAAGGCAAGGGTAACGGAAGGAACGGCACGCCAATGGGTAAGAAGGCTAAGGCACGACAACGCAGGGCTAGGCAATGCACGGCAAGGGAAGGAAAGGGTAACGCAGGGGAAGGCACGGTCAGGTGAGGCAAGGATAAGGCACGACAATGCAAGGCTAGGCAATGCACGGCAAGGCAAGGAAAGAGTAACGTAAGGAAAGGAAGGCAAGGCAAAGCCAGGCAAGGCAAGTGTAACAAAAGGCACGCCACGGCAAGGGGAAACAAGGCTAAGGCACGACAACGCACGGCTAGGCAATGCACGGCAAGGCAAGGAAAGGGTAACGCAAGGCAAGGCACGGTGAGGCTAGGCAAGGCTAATGCACGACAATGCAAGGAAGCTTAATGCAAAGGAAGGCACGGTCAGGCGAGATAAGGCTAAGGCACGACAACGCAAGGCTAGGCAATGCACGGAAGGCAAGCAAAGAGTAACGGAAGGTAAGGAAGGCAAGGGAAAGCAAGGGAAGGCAAGTGTAACGGAAGGAACGGCACGGCAAGGGGAAACAAGGCTAAGGCACGACAACGCACGCTAGGCAAAGCACGGCAAGGCAAGGAAAGGGTAACGCATGGGAAAGCAAGGTCAGGCGAGGAAAGCCTAAGGCATGACAACGCAAGGCTAGGCAATGCACGGAAAGCAAGCAAAGAGTAACGGAACGCAAGGAAGGCAAGGGAAAGCAAGGGAAGGCAAGGGTGACGGAAGGAACGGCACGGCAAGGGGTAACAAGGCTAAGGCACGACAACGCAGGGCTAGGCAATGCACGGCAAGGCAAGGAAAGAGTAACGGAAGGAAAGGAAGGCAAGGCAAAGCCAGGCAAGGCAAGTGTAACAAAAGGCACGCAACGGCAAGGGGAAACAAGGCTAAGGCACGAAAACACACGGCTAGGAAATGCACGGCAAGGCAAGGAAAGGGTAACGCAAGGCAAGGCACGGTGAGGCTAGGCAAGGCTAATGCACGACAACGCAAGGCTAGGCAATGCACGACAATGCAAGTAAAGCTTAAAGCAAAGGAAGGCACGGTCAGGCGAGATAAGGCTAAGGCACGACAACGCCAGGCTAGGCAATGCAGGGAAGGCAAGCAAAGAGTAACGGAAGGTAAGGAAGGCAAGGGAAAGCAAGGAAAGGCAATGGTAACGGAACGAACGGCACGGCAAGGGGAAACAAGTCTAAGGCACGACAACGCACGCTAGGCAATGCACGGCAAGGCAAGGAAATGGTAACGCATGGGAAAGCACGGTCAGGGGAGGCAAGGCTAAGGCACGACAACGCAAGGCTTGGCAATGCACGGAAGGCAAGCAAAGAGTAACGGAAGGTAAGGAAGGCAAGGGAAAGCAAAGAAAGGCAAGTGTAACGGAAGGAACGGCACGGCAAGGGGAAACAAGTCTAAGGCACGACAACGCACGCTAGGCAATGCACGGCAAGGCAAGGAAAGGGTAACGCATGGGAAAGCACGGTCAGGCGAGGCAAGGCTAAGGAAAGCCAACGCAAGGCTAGGCAATGCACGGAAAGCAAGCAAGGAGTAACGGAATGCAAGGAAGGAAAGGGAAAGCAAGGGAAGGCAAGGGTAACGGAAGGAGCGGCACGGCAAGGGGTAACAAGGCTAAGGCACGACAACACACGGCTAGGAAATGCACGGCAAGGCAAGGAAAGGGTAACGCAAGGCAAGGCACGGTGAGGCTAGGCAAGGTTAATGCACGACAACGCAAGGCTAGGCAATGCACGACAATGCAAGGAAAGCTTAAAGCAAAGGAAGGCACGGTCAGGCGAGATAAGGCTAAGACACGACAACGCAAGGCTAGGCAATTCAGGGAAGGCAAGCAAAGAGTAACGGAAGGTAAGCAAGGCAAGGAAAAGGAAGGAAAGGCCAGGGTAACGGAAGGAACGGCACAGCAAGGGGAAACAAGTCTAAGGCACGACACCGAAAGCTAGGCAATGAACGGCAAGGCAAGGAAAGGGTAACGCATTTGAAAGCACGGTCAGGCGAGGCAACGCTAAGGCACGACAACGCAAGGCTAGGCAATGCACGGAAGGCAAGCAAAGAGTAACGGAAGGTAAGGAAGGCAAGGGAAAGGAAGGAAAGGCAAGTGTAACGGAAGGAACGGCACGGCAAGGGGAAACAAGGCTAAGGCACGACAACGCACGGCTAGGCAATGCACGGAAAGGCAAGGAAAGGTTAACGCATGGGAAAGCACGGTCAGGCGATGCAAGGCTAAGGCATGACAACGCAAGGCTAGGCAATGCACGGAAAGCAAGCAAAGAGTAACGGAACGCAAGGAAGGCAAGTGAAAGCAAGGGAAGGCAAGGGTAACGGAAGGAACGGCACGGTAAGGGGTAACAAGGCTAAGGCACGGCAACGCAGGGCTAGGCAATGCACGGCAAGGCAAGGAAAGGGTAACGCAGGGGAAGGCACGGTCAGGTGAGGCAAGGATAAGGCACGACAATGCAAGGCTAGGCAATGAACGGCAAGGCAAGGAAAGAGTAACGGAAGGAAAGGAAGGCAAGTCAAAGCCAGGAAAGGCAAGTGTAACAAAAGGCACGCCACGGCAAGGGGAAACAAGGCTAAGGCACGACAACGCACGGCTAGGCAATGAACGGCAAGGCAAGGAAAGGGTAACGCAAGGCAAGGTACGGTGAGGCTAGGCAAGGCTAATGCACGACAACGCAAGGCTAGGCAATGCACGACAATGCAAGGAAAGCTTAATGCAAAGGCAGGCACGGTCAGGCGAGATAAGGCTAAGGCACGACAACGCAAGGCTAGGCAATGCAGGGAAGGGAAGCAAAAAGTAACGGAAGGTAAGCAAGGCAAGGAAAAGCAAGGAAAGGCAAGGGTAACGGAAGGAATTGCACGGCAAGGGGAAACAAGGCTAAGGCACGGCAACGCAGGCTGGGCAATGCACGGCAAGGCAAGGAAAGGGTAACGCATGGGAAAGCACGTTCAGGCGAGGCAAGGCTAAGGCACGATAACGCAAGGCTAGGCAATGCACGGAAGGCAAGCAAAGAGTAACGGAAGGTAAGGAAGGCAAGGGAAAGCAAGGGAAGGCAAGTGTAACGGAAGGAACGGCACGGCAAGGGGAAACAAGGCTAAGGCACGACAACGCACGCTAGGCAATGCACGGCAAGGCAAGGAAAGGGTAACGCATGGGAAAGCACGGTCAGGCGAGGCAAGGCTAAGGCATGACAACGCAAGGCTAGGCAATGCACGGAAAGCAAGCAAAGAGTAACGGAACGCAAGAAGGCAAGGGAAAGCAAGGGAAGGCAAGGGTAACGGAAGGAACGGCACGGCAAGGGGTAAGAAGGCTAAGGCACGACAACGCAGGGCTAGGCAATGCACGGCAAGGCAAGGAAAGGGTAACGCAGGGGAAGGCACGGTCAGGTCAGGAAAGGATAAGTCACGACAATGCAAGGCTAGGCAATGCAGGCAAGGCAAGGAAAGAGTAAGGGAACGCAAGGAAGGCAAGGGAAAGCAAGGGAAGGCAAGGGTAACGGAAGGGACGGCACGGCAAGGGGTATCAAGGCTAAGGCACGGCAACGCAGGGGTAGGCAATGCACGGCAAGGCAAGGAAAGAGTAACGGAAGGAAAGGAAGGCAAGTCAAAGCCAGGAAAGGCAAGTGTAACAAAAGGCACGCCACGGCAAGGGGAAACAAGGCTAAGGCACGACAACGCACGGCTAGGCAATGCACGGCAAGGCAAGGAAAGGGTAACGCAAGGCAAGGCACGGTGAGGCTAGGCAAGGCTAATGCACGACAACGCAAGGCTAGGCAATGCACGACAATGCAAGGAAAGCTTAAAGCAAAGGAAGGCACGGTCAGGCGAGATAAGGCTAAGGCACGACAACGCAAGGCTAGGCAATGCAGGGAAGGCAAGCAAAGTGTAACGGAAGGTAAGCAAGGCAAGGAAAAGCAAGGAAAGGCAAGGGTAACGGAAGGAACTGCACGGCAAGGGGAAACAAGGCTAAGGCACGGCAACGCAGGCTGGGCAATGCACGGCAAGGCAAGGAAAGGGTAACGCATGGGAAAGCACGGTCACGCGAGGCAAGGCTAAGGCATGACAACGCAAGGCTAGGCAATGCACGGAAAGCAAGCAAAGAGTAACGGAACGCAAGGAAGGCAAGGGAAAGCAAAGAAAGGCAAGTGTAACGGAAGGAACGGCACGGCAAGGGGAAAGAAGGCTAAGGCACGACAACGCACGGCTAGGCAATGCACGGCAAGGCAAGGAAAGGGTAACGCAAGGCAAGGCACGGTGAGGCTAGGCAAGGCTAATGCACGACAACGCAAGGCTAGGCAATGCACGACAATGCAAGGAAAGCTTAAAGCAAAGGAAGGCACGGTCAGGTGAGATAAGGCTAAGGCTCGACAACGCAAGGCTAGGCAATCCACGGAAGGCAAGCAAAGAGCAACGGAACGCAAGGAAGGCAAGGGAAAGCAAGGGAAGGCAAGGGTAACGGAAGGAACGGCCACGGCAAGGGGTAACAAGGCTAAGGCACGACAACGCAGGGCTAGGCAATGCACGGCAAGGCAAGGAAAGAATAACGCAGGGGAAGGCACGGTCAGGTGAGGCAAGGATAAGGCACGACAATGCAAGGCTAGGCAATGCACGGCAAGGCAAGGAAAGAGTAACGGAAGGAAAGGAAGGCAAGTCAAAGCCAGGAAAGGCAAGTGTAACAAAAGGCACGCCACGGCAAGGGGAAACAAGGCTAAGGCACGACAACGCACGGCTAGGCAATGCACGGCAAGGCAAGGAAAGGGTAACGCAAGGCAAGGCACGGTGAGGCTAGGCAAGGCTAATGCACGACAACGCAAGGCTAGGCAATGCACGACAATGCAAGGAAAGCTTAAAGCAAAGGAAGGCACGGTCAGGCGAGATAAGGCTAAGGCACGACAACGCACGCTAGGCAATGCACGGCAAGGCAAGGAAAGGGTAACGCATGGGAAAAAACGGTCAGGCGAGGCAAGCCTAAGGCATGACAACGCAAGGCTAGGCAATGCACGGAAAGCAAGCAAAGAGTAACGGAACGCACGGAAGGCAAGTGAAAGCAAGGGAAGGCAAGGGTAACCGAAGGAACGGCACGGCAAGGGGTAACAAGGCTAAGGCACGACAACGCAGGGCTAGGCAATGCACGGCAAGGCAAGGAAAGAGTAACGGAAGGAACGGAAGGCAAGGCAAAGCCAGGCAAGGCAAGTGTAACAAAAGGCACGCAACGGCAAGGGGAAACAATGCTAAGGCACGGCAACACACGGCTAGGAAATGCACGGCAAGGCAAGGAAAGGGTAACGCAAGGCAAGGCACGGTGAGGCTAGGCAAGGCTAATGCACGACAACGCAAGGCTAGGCAATGCACGACAATGCAAGGAAAGCTTAAAGCAAAGGCAGGCACGGTCAGGCGAGATAAGGCTAAGGCACGACAACGCAAGGCTAGGCAATGCAGGGAAGGGAAGCAAAGAGTAACGGAAGGTAAGCAAGGCAAGGAAAAGCAAGGAAAGGCAAGGGTAACGGAAGGAATTGCACGGCAAGGGGAAACAAGGCTAAGGCACGGCAACGCAGGCTGGGCAATGCACGGCAAGGCAAGGAAAGGGTAACGCATGGGAAAGCACGTTCAGGCGAGGCAAGGCTAAGGCACGACAACGCAAGGCTAGGCAATGCACGGAAGGCAAGCAAAGTGTAACGGAAGTTAAGGAAGGTAAGGGAAAGCAAAGAAAGGCAAGTGTAACGGAAGGAACTGCACGGCAAGGGGAAACAAGGCTAAGGCACGACAACGCACGGCTAGGCAATGCACGGCAAGGCAAGCAAAGGGTAACGCAAGGCAATGCACGGTGAGGCTAGACAAGGCTAATGCACGAAAACGCAAGGCTAGGCAATGCACGACAATGCAAGGAAAGCTTAAAGGAAAGGAAGGCAAGGTCAGGCGAGATAAGGCAAAGGCACGACAACGCAAGGCTAGGCAATTCAGGGAAGGCAAGCAAAGAGTAACGGAAGGTAAGGAAGGCAAGGAAAAGCAAGGAAAGGCAAGGGTAACGGAAGGAACGGCACGGCAAGGGGGAACAAGTCTAAGGCACGACTCCGAACGCTAGGCAATGAACGGCAAGGCAAGGAAAGGGTAACGCATGGGAAAGCACGGTCAGGCGAGGCAAGGCTAAGGAAAGCCAACGCAAGGCTAGGCAATGCACGGAAAGCAAGCAAGGAGTAACGGAATGCAAGGAAGGAAAGGGAAAGCAAGGGAAGGCAAGGGTAACGGAAGGAACGGCACGGCAAGGGGAAACAAGGCAAAGGCACGACAACGCACGCTAGGCAATGCACGGCTATGCAAGGAAAGGGTAACGCATGGGAAAGCACGGTCAGGCGAGGCAAGGCTAAGGAAAGCCAACGCAAGCCTAGGCAATGCACGGAAAGCAAGCAAGGAGTAACGGAATGCAAGGAAGGAAAGGGAAAGCAAGGGAAGGCAAGGGTAACGGAAGGAACGGCACGGCAAGGGGTAACTAGGCTAAGGCACGACAACACACGGCTAGGAAATGTACGGCAAGGCAAGGAAAGGGTAACGCAAGGCAAGGCACGGTGAGGCTAGGCAAGGTTAATGCACGACAACGCAAGGCTAGGCAATGCAAGACAATGCAAGGAAAGCTTAAAGCAAAGGAAGGCACGGTCAGGCGAGATAAGGCTAAGGCACGACAACGCAAGGCTAGCCAATGCACGGAAAGCAAGCAAAGAGTAACGGAAGGTAAGCAAGGCAAGGAAAAGGAAGGAAAGGCCAGGGTAACGGAAGGAACGGCACGGCAAGGGGAAACAAGTCTAAGGCACGACACCGAACGCTAGGCAATGAACGGCAAGTCAAGGAAAGGGTAACGCATTTGAAAGCACGGTCAGGCGAGGCAACGCTAAGGCACGACAACGCAAGGCTAAGCAATGCACGGAAGGCAAGCAAAGAGTAACGGAAGGTAAGGAAGGCAAGGGAAAGGAAGGAAAGGCAAGTGTAACGGAAGGAACGGCACGGCAAGGGGAAACAAGGCTAAGGCACGACAACGCACGGCTAGGCAATGCACGGAAAGGCAAGGAAAGGGTAACGCATGGGAAAGCACGGTCAGGCGATGCAAGGCTAAGGCATGACAACGCAAGGCTAGGCAATGCACGGAAAGCAAGCAAAGAGTAACGGAACGCAAGGAAGGCAAGGGAAAGCAAGGGAAGGCAAGTGTAACGGAAGGAACGGCACGGTAAGGGGTAACAAGTCTAAGGCACGGCAACGCAGGGCTAGGCAATGCACGGCAAGGCAAGGAAAGGGTAACGCAGGGGAAGGCACGGTCAGGTGAGGCAAGGATAAGGCACGACAATGCAAGGCTAGGCAATGCACGGCAAGGCAAGGAAAGAGTAACGGAAGGAAAGGAAGGCAAGTCAAAGCCAGGAAAGGCAAGTGTAACAAAAGGCACGCCACGGCAAGGGGAAACAAGGCTAAGGCACGACAACGCACGGCTAGGCAATGCACGGCAAGGCAAGGAAAGGGTAACGCAAGGCAAGGCACGGTGAGGCTAGGCAACGCTAATGCACGACAACGCAAGGCTAGGCAATGCTCGACAATGCAGGGAAAGCTTAAAGCAAAGGAAGGCACGGTCAGGCGATATAAGGCTAAGGCACGACAACGCAAGGCTAGGCAATGCAGGGAAGGGAAGCAAAGAGGAACGGAAGGTAAGCAAGGCAAGGAAAAGCAAGGAAAGGCAAGGGTAACGGAAGGAATTGCACGGCAAGGGGAAACAAGGCTAAGGCACGGCAACGCAGGCTGGGCAATGCACGGCAAGGCAAGGAAATGGTAACGCATGGGAAAGCACGTTCAGGCGAGGCAAGGCTAAGGCACGACAACGCAAGGCTAGGCAATGCACGGAAGGCAAGCAAAGAGTAACGGAAGGTAAGGAAGGCAAGGGAAAGCAAAGAAAGGCAAGTGTAACGGAAGGAACTGCACGGCAAGGGGAAACAAGGCTAAGGCACGACAACGCACGGCTAGGCAATGCACGGCAAGGCAAGCAAAGGGTAACGCAAGGCAATGCACGGTGAGTCTAGACAAGGCTAATGCACGAAAACGCAAGGCTAGGCAATGCACGACAATGCAAGGAAAGCTTAAAGCAAAGGAAGGGAAGGTCAGGCGAGATAAGGCAAAGGCACGACAACGCAAGGCTAGGCAATTCAGGGAAGGCAAGCAAAGAGTAACGGAAGGTAAGGAAGGCAAGGGAAAGCAAGGAAAGGCAAGTGTAACGGAAGGAACGGCACGGCAAAGGGGATCAAGTCTCAGGCACGACACCGAACGCTAGGCAATGAACGGCAAGGCAAGGAAAGGGTAACGCATGGGAAAGCACGGTCAGGCGAGGCAAGGCTAAGGCATGACAACGCAAGGCTAGGCAATGCACGGAAAGCAAGCAAAGAGTAACGGAACGCAAGAAGGCAAGGGAAAGCAAGGGAAGGCAAGGGTAACGGAAGGAACGGCACGGCAAGGGGTAAGAAGGCTAAGGCACGACAACGCAGGGCTAGGCAATGCACGACAATGCAAGGAAAGCTTAAAGCAAAGGAAGGCACGGTCAGGCGAGATAAGGCTAAGGCACGACAATGCAAGGCTAGGCAATGCAGGCAAGGCAAGGAAAGAGTAAGGGAACGCAAGGAAGGCAAGGGAAAGCAAGGGAAGGCAAGGGTAACGGAAGGGACGGCACGGCAAGGGGTATCAAGGCTAAGGCACGGCAACGCAGGGGTAGGCAATGCACGGCAAGGCAAGGAAAGAGTAACGGAAGGAAAGGAAGGCAAGTCAAAGCCAGGAAAGGCAAGTGTAACAAAAGGCACGCCACGGCAAGGGGAAACAAGGCTAAGGCACGACAACGCACGGCTAGGCAATGCACGGCAAGGCAAGGAAAGGGTAACGCAAGGCAAGGCACGGTGAGGCTAGGCAAGGCTAATGCACGACAACGCAAGGCTAGGCAATGCACGACAATGCAAGGAAAGCTTAAAGCAAAGGAAGGCACGGTCAGGCGAGATAAGGCTAAGGCACGACAACGCAAGGCTAGGCAATGCAGGGAAGGCAAGCAAAGTGTAACGGAAGGTAAGCAAGGCAAGGAAAAGCAAGGAAAGGCAAGGGTAACGGAAGGAACTGCACGGCAAGGGGAAACAAGGCTAAGGCACGGCAACGCAGGCTGGGCAATGCACGGCAAGGCAAGGAAAGGGTAACGCATGGGAAAGCACGGTCACGCGAGGCAAGGCTAAGGCATGACAACGCAAGGCTAGGCAATGCACGGAAAGCAAGCAAAGAGTAACGGAACGCAAGGAAGGCAAGGGAAAGCAAAGAAAGGCAAGTGTAACGGAAGGAACGGCACGGCAAGGGGAAAGAAGGCTAAGGCACGACAACGCACGGCTAGGCAATGCACGGCAAGGCAAGGAAAGGGTAACGCAAGGCAAGGCACGGTGAGGCTAGGCAAGGCTAATGCACGACAACGCAAGGCTAGGCAATGCACGACAATGCAAGGAAAGCTTAAAGCAAAGGAAGGCACGGTCAGGTGAGATAAGGCTAAGGCTCGACAACGCAAGGCTAGGCAATGCACGGAAGGCAAGCAAAGAGCAACGGAACGCAAGGAAGGCAAGGGAAAGCAAGGGAAGGCAAGGGTAACGGAAGGAACGGCCACGGCAAGGGGTAACAAGGCTAAGGCACGACAACGCAGGGCTAGGCAATGCACGGCAAGGCAAGGAAAGGGTAACGCAGGGGAAGGCACGGTCAGGTGAGGCAAGGATAAGGCACGACAATGCAAGGCTAGGCAATGCACGGCAAGGCAAGGAAAGAGTAACGGAAGGAAAGGAAGGCAAGTCAAAGCCAGGAAAGGCAAGTGTAACAAAAGGCACGCCACGGCAAGGGGAAACAAGGCTAAGGCACGACAACGCACGGCTAGGCAATGCACGGCAAGGCAAGGAAAGGGTAACGCAAGGCAAGGCACGGTGAGGCTAGGCAACGCTAATGCACGACAACGCAAGGCTAGGCAATGCTCGACAATGCAGGGAAAGCTTAAAGCAAAGGAAGGCACGGTCAGGCGATATAAGGCTAAGGCACGACAACGCAAGGCTAGGCAATGCAGGGAAGGGAAGCAAAGAGGAACGGAAGGTAAGCAAGGCAAGGAAAAGCAAGGAAAGGCAAGGGTAACGGAAGGAATTGCACGGCAAGGGGAAACAAGGCTAAGGCACGGCAACGCAGGCTGGGCAATGCACGGCAAGGCAAGGAAATGGTAACGCATGGGAAAGCACGTTCAGGCGAGGCAAGGCTAAGGCACGACAACGCAAGGCTAGGCAATGCACGGAAGGCAAGCAAAGAGTAACGGAAGGTAAGGAAGGCAAGGGAAAGCAAAGAAAGGCAAGTGTAACGGAAGGAACTGCACGGCAAGGGGAAACAAGGCTAAGGCACGACAACGCACGGCTAGGCAATGCACGGCAAGGCAAGCAAAGGGTAACGCAAGGCAATGCACGGTGAGTCTAGACAAGGCTAATGCACGAAAACGCAAGGCTAGGCAATGCACGACAATGCAAGGAAAGCTTAAAGCAAAGGAAGGGAAGGTCAGGCGAGATAAGGCAAAGGCACGACAACGCAAGGCTAGGCAATTCAGGGAAGGCAAGCAAAGAGTAACGGAAGGTAAGGAAGGCAAGGGAAAGCAAGGAAAGGCAAGTGTAACGGAAGGAACGGCACGGCAAAGGGGATCAAGTCTCAGGCACGACACCGAACGCTAGGCAATGAACGGCAAGGCAAGGAAAGGGTAACGCATGGGAAAGCACGGTCAGGCGAGGCAAGGCTAAGGCATGACAACGCAAGGCTAGGCAATGCACGGAAAGCAAGCAAAGAGTAACGGAACGCAAGAAGGCAAGGGAAAGCAAGGGAAGGCAAGGGTAACGGAAGGAACGGCACGGCAAGGGGTAAGAAGGCTAAGGCACGACAACGCAGGGCTAGGCAATGCACGGCAAGGCAAGGAAAGGGTAACGCAGGGGAAGGCACGGTCAGGTCAGGAAAGGATAAGTCACGACAATGCAAGGCTAGGCAATGCAGGCAAGGCAAGGAAAGAGTAAGGGAACGCAAGGAAGGCAAGGGAAAGCAAGGGAAGGCAAGGGTAACGGAAGGGACGGCACGGCAAGGGGTATCAAGGCTAAGGCACGGCAACGCAGGGGTAGGCAATGCACGGCAAGGCAAGGAAAGAGTAACGGAAGGAAAGGAAGGCAAGTCAAAGCCAGGAAAGGCAAGTGTAACAAAAGGCACGCCACGGCAAGGGGAAACAAGGCTAAGGCACGACAACGCACGGCTAGGCAATGCACGGCAAGGCAAGGAAAGGGTAACGCAAGGCAAGGCACGGTGAGGCTAGGCAAGGCTAATGCACGACAACGCAAGGCTAGGCAATGCACGACAATGCAAGGAAAGCTTAAAGCAAAGGAAGGCACGGTCAGGCGAGATAAGGCTAAGGCACGACAACGCAAGGCTAGGCAATGCAGGGAAGGCAAGCAAAGTGTAACGGAAGGTAAGCAAGGCAAGGAAAAGCAAGGAAAGGCAAGGGTAACGGAAGGAACTGCACGGCAAGGGGAAACAAGGCTAAGGCACGGCAACGCAGGCTGGGCAATGCACGGCAAGGCAAGGAAAGGGTAACGCATGGGAAAGCACGGTCACGCGAGGCAAGGCTAAGGCATGACAACGCAAGGCTAGGCAATGCACGGAAAGCAAGCAAAGAGTAACGGAACGCAAGGAAGGCAAGGGAAAGCAAAGAAAGGCAAGTGTAACGGAAGGAACGGCACGGCAAGGGGAAAGAAGGCTAAGGCACGACAACGCACGGCTAGGCAATGCACGGCAAGGCAAGGAAAGGGTAACGCAAGGCAAGGCACGGTGAGGCTAGGCAAGGCTAATGCACGACAACGCAAGGCTAGGCAATGCACGACAATGCAAGGAAAGCTTAAAGCAAAGGAAGGCACGGTCAGGTGAGATAAGGCTAAGGCTCGACAACGCAAGGCTAGGCAATCCACGGAAGGCAAGCAAAGAGCAACGGAACGCAAGGAAGGCAAGGGAAAGCAAGGGAAGGCAAGGGTAACGGAAGGAACGGCCACGGCAAGGGGTAACAAGGCTAAGGCACGACAACGCAGGGCTAGGCAATGCACGGCAAGGCAAGGAAAGAATAACGCAGGGGAAGGCACGGTCAGGTGAGGCAAGGATAAGGCACGACAATGCAAGGCTAGGCAATGCACGGCAAGGCAAGGAAAGAGTAACGGAAGGAAAGGAAGGCAAGTCAAAGCCAGGAAAGGCAAGTGTAACAAAAGGCACGCCACGGCAAGGGGAAACAAGGCTAAGGCACGACAACGCACGGCTAGGCAATGCACGGCAAGGCAAGGAAAGGGTAACGCAAGGCAAGGCACGGTGAGGCTAGGCAAGGCTAATGCACGACAACGCAAGGCTAGGCAATGCACGACAATGCAAGGAAAGCTTAAAGCAAAGGAAGGCACGGTCAGGCGAGATAAGGCTAAGGCACGACAACGCACGCTAGGCAATGCACGGCAAGGCAAGGAAAGGGTAACGCATGGGAAAAAACGGTCAGGCGAGGCAAGCCTAAGGCATGACAACGCAAGGCTAGGCAATGCACGGAAAGCAAGCAAAGAGTAACGGAACGCACGGAAGGCAAGTGAAAGCAAGGGAAGGCAAGGGTAACCGAAGGAACGGCACGGCAAGGGGTAACAAGGCTAAGGCACGACAACGCAGGGCTAGGCAATGCACGGCAAGGCAAGGAAAGAGTAACGGAAGGAACGGAAGGCAAGGCAAAGCCAGGCAAGGCAAGTGTAACAAAAGGCACGCAACGGCAAGGGGAAACAATGCTAAGGCACGGCAACACACGGCTAGGAAATGCACGGCAAGGCAAGGAAAGGGTAACGCAAGGCAAGGCACGGTGAGGCTAGGCAAGGCTAATGCACGACAACGCAAGGCTAGGCAATGCACGACAATGCAAGGAAAGCTTAAAGCAAAGGCAGGCACGGTCAGGCGAGATAAGGCTAAGGCACGACAACGCAAGGCTAGGCAATGCAGGGAAGGGAAGCAAAGAGTAACGGAAGGTAAGCAAGGCAAGGAAAAGCAAGGAAAGGCAAGGGTAACGGAAGGAATTGCACGGCAAGGGGAAACAAGGCTAAGGCACGGCAACGCAGGCTGGGCAATGCACGGCAAGGCAAGGAAAGGGTAACGCATGGGAAAGCACGTTCAGGCGAGGCAAGGCTAAGGCACGACAACGCAAGGCTAGGCAATGCACGGAAGGCAAGCAAAGTGTAACGGAAGTTAAGGAAGGTAAGGGAAAGCAAAGAAAGGCAAGTGTAACGGAAGGAACTGCACGGCAAGGGGAAACAAGGCTAAGGCACGACAACGCACGGCTAGGCAATGCACGGCAAGGCAAGCAAAGGGTAACGCAAGGCAATGCACGGTGAGGCTAGACAAGGCTAATGCACGAAAACGCAAGGCTAGGCAATGCACGACAATGCAAGGAAAGCTTAAAGGAAAGGAAGGCAAGGTCAGGCGAGATAAGGCAAAGGCACGACAACGCAAGGCTAGGCAATTCAGGGAAGGCAAGCAAAGAGTAACGGAAGGTAAGGAAGGCAAGGAAAAGCAAGGAAAGGCAAGGGTAACGGAAGGAACGGCACGGCAAGGGGGAACAAGACACTCTAAGGCACGACTCCGAACGCTAGGCAATGAACGGCAAGGCAAGGAAAGGGTAACGCATGGGAAAGCACGGTCAGGCGAGGCAAGGCTAAGGAAAGCCAACGCAAGGCTAGGCAATGCACGGAAAGCAAGCAAGGAGTAACGGAATGCAAGGAAGGAAAGGGAAAGCAAGGGAAGGCAAGGGTAACGGAAGGAACGGCACGGCAAGGGGAAACAAGGCAAAGGCACGACAACGCACGCTAGGCAATGCACGGCTATGCAAGGAAAGGGTAACGCATGGGAAAGCACGGTCAGGCGAGGCAAGGCTAAGGAAAGCCAACGCAAGCCTAGGCAATGCACGGAAAGCAAGCAAGGAGTAACGGAATGCAAGGAAGGAAAGGGAAAGCAAGGGAAGGCAAGGGTAACGGAAGGAACGGCACGGCAAGGGGTAACTAGGCTAAGGCACGACAACACACGGCTAGGAAATGTACGGCAAGGCAAGGAAAGGGTAACGCAAGGCAAGGCACGGTGAGGCTAGGCAAGGTTAATGCACGACAACGCAAGGCTAGGCAATGCAAGACAATGCAAGGAAAGCTTAAAGCAAAGGAAGGCACGGTCAGGCGAGATAAGGCTAAGGCACGACAACGCAAGGCTAGCCAATGCACGGAAAGCAAGCAAAGAGTAACGGAAGGTAAGCAAGGCAAGGAAAAGGAAGGAAAGGCCAGGGTAACGGAAGGAACGGCACGGCAAGGGGAAACAAGTCTAAGGCACGACACCGAACGCTAGGCAATGAACGGCAAGTCAAGGAAAGGGTAACGCATTTGAAAGCACGGTCAGGCGAGGCAACGCTAAGGCACGACAACGCAAGGCTAAGCAATGCACGGAAGGCAAGCAAAGAGTAACGGAAGGTAAGGAAGGCAAGGGAAAGGAAGGAAAGGCAAGTGTAACGGAAGGAACGGCACGGCAAGGGGAAACAAGGCTAAGGCACGACAACGCACGGCTAGGCAATGCACGGAAAGGCAAGGAAAGGGTAACGCATGGGAAAGCACGGTCAGGCGATGCAAGGCTAAGGCATGACAACGCAAGGCTAGGCAATGCACGGAAAGCAAGCAAAGAGTAACGGAACGCAAGGAAGGCAAGGGAAAGCAAGGGAAGGCAAGGGTAACGGAAGGAACGGCACGGTAAGGGGTAACAAGTCTAAGGCACGGCAACGCAGGGCTAGGCAATGCACGGCAAGGCAAGGAAAGGGTAACGCAGGGGAAGGCACGGTCAGGTGAGGCAAGGATAAGGCACGACAATGCAAGGCTAGGCAATGCACGGCAAGGCAAGGAAAGAGTAACGGAAGGAAAGGAAGGCAAGTCAAAGCCAGGAAAGGCAAGTGTAACAAAAGGCACGCCACGGCAAGGGGAAACAAGGCTAAGGCACGACAACGCACGGCTAGGCAATGCACGGCAAGGCAAGGAAAGGGTAACGCAAGGCAAGGCACGGTGAGGCTAGGCAACGCTAATGCACGACAACGCAAGGCTAGGCAATGCTCGACAATGCAGGGAAAGCTTAAAGCAAAGGAAGGCACGGTCAGGCGATATAAGGCTAAGGCACGACAACGCAAGGCTAGGCAATGCAGGGAAGGGAAGCAAAGAGGAACGGAAGGTAAGCAAGGCAAGGAAAAGCAAGGAAAGGCAAGGGTAACGGAAGGAATTGCACGGCAAGGGGAAACAAGGCTAAGGCACGGCAACGCAGGCTGGGCAATGCACGGCAAGGCAAGGAAATGGTAACGCATGGGAAAGCACGTTCAGGCGAGGCAAGGCTAAGGCACGACAACGCAAGGCTAGGCAATGCACGGAAGGCAAGCAAAGAGTAACGGAAGGTAAGGAAGGCAAGGGAAAGCAAAGAAAGGCAAGTGTAACGGAAGGAACTGCACGGCAAGGGGAAACAAGGCTAAGGCACGACAACGCACGGCTAGGCAATGCACGGCAAGGCAAGCAAAGGGTAACGCAAGGCAATGCACGGTGAGTCTAGACAAGGCTAATGCACGAAAACGCAAGGCTAGGCAATGCACGACAATGCAAGGAAAGCTTAAAGCAAAGGAAGGGAAGGTCAGGCGAGATAAGGCAAAGGCACGACAACGCAAGGCTAGGCAATTCAGGGAAGGCAAGCAAAGAGTAACGGAAGGTAAGGAAGGCAAGGGAAAGCAAGGAAAGGCAAGTGTAACGGAAGGAACGGCACGGCAAAGGGGATCAAGTCTCAGGCACGACACCGAACGCTAGGCAATGAACGGCAAGGCAAGGAAAGGGTAACGCATGGGAAAGCACGGTCAGGCGAGGCAAGGCTAAGGCATGACAACGCAAGGCTAGGCAATGCACGGAAAGCAAGCAAAGAGTAACGGAACGCAAGAAGGCAAGGGAAAGCAAGGGAAGGCAAGGGTAACGGAAGGAACGGCACGGCAAGGGGTAAGAAGGCTAAGGCACGACAACGCAGGGCTAGGCAATGCACGGCAAGGCAAGGAAAGGGTAACGCAGGGGAAGGCACGGTCAGGTCAGGAAAGGATAAGGCACGATAATGCAAGGCTAGGCAATGCACGGCAAGGCAAGGAAAGAGTAACGGAAGGCAAGGAAGGCAAGGGAAAGCAAGGGAAGGCAAGGGTAAGGGAAGGGACGGCACGGCAAGGGGTAACAAGGCTAAGGCACGACAACGCAGGGCTAGGCAATGCACGGCAAGGCAAGGAAAGAGTAACGGAAGGAAAGGAAGGCAAGTCAAAGCCAGGAAAGGCAAGTGTAACAAAAGGCACGCGACGGCAAGGGGAAACAAGGCTAAGGCACGACAACGCACGGCTAGGCAATGCACGGCAAGGCAAGGAAAGGGTAACGCAAGGCAAGGCACGGTGAGGCTAGGCAAGGCTAATGCACGACAACGCAAGGCTAGGCAATGCACGACAATGCAAGGAAAGCTTAAAGCAAAGGAAGGCACGGTCAGGCGAGATAAGGCTAAGGCATGACAACGCAAGGCTAGGCAATGCAGGGAAGGCAAGCAAAGTGTAACGGAAGGTAAGCAAGGCAAGGAAAAGCAAGGAAAGGCATGGGTAACGGAAGGAACTGCACGGCAAGGGGAAACAAGGCTAAGGCACGGCAACGCAGGCTGGGCAATGCACGGCAAGGCAAGGAAAGGGTAACGCATGGGAAAGCACGGTCACGCGAGGCAAGGCTAAGGCATGACAACGCAAGGCTAGGCAATGCACGGAAAGCAAGCAAAGAGTAACGGAACGCAAGAAAGGCAAGGGAAAGCAAAGAAAGGCAAGTGTAACGGAAGGAACGGCACGGCAAGGGGAAAGAATGCTAAGGCACGACAACGCACGGCTAGGCAATGCACGGCAAGGCAAGGAAAGGGTAACGCAAGGCAAGGCACGGTGAGGCTAGGCAAGGCTAATGCACGACAACGCAAGGCTAGGCAATGCACGACAATGCAAGGAAAGCTTAAAGCAAAGCAAGGCACGGTCAGGCGAAATAAGGCTAAGGCTCGACAACGCAAGGCTAGGCAATCCACGGAAGGCAAGCAAAGAGTAACGGAACGCAAGGAAGGCAAGGGAAAGCAAGGGAAGGCAAGGGTAACGGAAGGAACGGCCACGGCAAGGGGTAACAAGGCTAAGGCACGACAACGCAGGGCTAGGCAATGCACGGCAAGGCAAGGAAAGGGTAACGCATGGGAAAAAACGGTCAGGCGAGGCAAGCCTAAGGCATGACAACGCAAGGCTAGGCAATGCACGGAAAGCAAGCAAAGAGTAACGGAACGCACGGAAGGCAAGTGAAAGCAAGGGAAGGCAAGGGTAACCGAAGGAACGGCACGGCAAGGGGTAACAAGGCTAAGGCACGACAACGCAGAGCTAGGCAATGCACGGCAAGGCAAGGAAAGAGTAACGGAAGGAACGGAAGGCAAGGCAAAGCCAGGCAAGGCAAGTGTAACAAAAGGCACGCAACGGCAAGGGGAAACAAGGCTAAGGCACGGCAACACACGGCTAGGAAATGCACGGCAAGGCAAGGAAAGGGTAACGCAAGGCAAGGCACGGTGAGGCTAGGCAAGGCTAATGCACGACAACGCAAGGCTAGGCAATGCACGACAATGCAAGTAAAGCTTAAAGCAAAGGAAGGCACGGTCAGAAGAGATAAGGCTAAGGCACGACAACGCAAGGCTAGGCAATGCACGGAAGGCAAGCAAAGAGTAACGGAAGGTAAGGAAGGCAAAGGAAATCAAGGAAAGGCAATGGTAACGGAAGGAACGGCACGGCAAGGGGAAACAAGGCTAAGGCACGACAGCGCACGCTAGGCAATGCACGGCAAGGCAAGGAAAGGGTAACGCATGGGAAAGCACGGTCAGGCGAGGCAAGGCTAAGGAAAGCCAACGCAAGGCTAGGCAATGCACGGAAAGCAAGCAAGGAGTAACGGAAGGAACGGCACGGCAAGGGGTAACAAGGCTAAGGAACGACAACACACGGCTAGGAAATGCACGGCAAGGCAAGGAAAGGGTAACGCAAGGCAAGGCACGGTGAGGCTAGGCAAGGTTAATGCACGACAACGCAAGGCTAGGCAATGCACGACAATTCAAGGAAAGCTTAAAGTAAAGGAAGGCACGGTCAGGCGAGATAAGGCTAAGGCACGACAACGCAAGGCTAGGCAATGCACGGAAGGCAAGCAAAGAGTAACGGAAGGTAAGGAAGGCAAGGGAAAGCAAGGAAAGGCAATGGTAACGGAAGGAACGGCACGGCAAGGGGAAACAAGGCTAAGGCACGACAACGCACGCTAGGCAATGCACCGCAAGGCAAGGAAAGGGTAACGCAGGGGAAAGCACGGTCAGGCGAGGCAAGGCTAAGGCATGACAACGCAAGGCTAGGCAATGCACGGAAAGCAAGCAAAGAGTAACGGAACGGAAGGAAGGCAAGGGAAAGCAAGGGAAGGCAAGGTTAACGGAAGGAACGGCACGGCAAGGGGTAACAAGGCTAAGGCACGACAACGCAGGGCTAGGCAATGCACGGCAAGGCAAGCAAAGAGTAACGGAAGGAAAGGAAGGCAAGGCAAAGCCAGGCAAGGCAAGTGTAACAAAAGGCACGCAACGGCAAGGGGAAACAAGGCTAAGGCACGACAACACACGGCTAGGAAATGCACGGCAAGGCAAGGAAAGTGTAACGCAAGGCAAGGCACGGTGAGGCTAGGCAAGGCTAATGCACGACAACGCAAGGCTAGGCAATGAACGGCAAGGCAAGGAAAGGGTAACGCATGGGAAAGCGCGGTCAGGCGAGGCAAGGCTAAGGCATGACAACGCAAGGCTAGGCAATGCACGGAAAGCAAGCAAAGAGTAACGGAACGCAAGGAAGGCAAGGGAAAGCAAGGGAAGGCAAGGGTAACGGAAGGAACGGCACGGCAAGGGGTAAGAAGGCTTAGGCACGACAAGGCAGGGCTAGGCAATGCACGGCAAGGCAAGGAAAGGGTAACGCAGGGGAAGGCACGGTCAGGTGAGGCAAGGATAAGGCACGACAATGCAAGGCTAGGCAATGCACGGCAAGGCAAGGAAAGAGTAACGGAAGGAAAGGAAGGCAAGGCAAAGGCAGGCAAGGCAAGTGTAACAAAAGGCACGCCACGGGAAGGGGAATCAAGGCTAAGGCACGACAACGCACGGCTAGGCAATGCACGGCAAGGCAAGTAAAGGGTAACGCAAGGCAAGGCACGGTGAGGCTAGGCAAGGCTAATGCACGACAACGCAAGGCTAGGCAATGCACGCCAATGCAAGGAAAGCTTAAAGCAAAGGAAGGCACGGTCAGGCGAGATAAGGCTAAGGCACGACAACGCAAGGCTAGGCAATGCACGGAAGGCAAGCAAAGAGTACCGGAAGGTAAGGAAGGCAAGGGAAAGCAAGGAAAGGCAAGTGTAACGGAAGGAACGGCACGGCAAGGGGAAGCAAGGCTAAGGCACGACAACGCAACGCTAGGCAATGCACGGCAAGGCAAGGAAAGGGTAACGCATGGGAAAAAACGGTCAGGCGAGGCAAGCCTAAGGCATGACAACGCAAGGCTAGGCAATGCACGGAAAGCAAGCAAAGAGTAACGGAACGCACGGAAGGCAAGTGAAAGCAAGGGAAGGCAAGGGTAACCGAAGGAGCGGCACGGCAAGGGGTAACAAGGCTAAGGCACGACAACGCAGGGCTAGGCAATGCACGGCAAGGCAAGGAAAGAGTAACGGAAGGAACGGAAGGCAAGGCAAAGCCAGGCAAGGCAAGTGTAACAAAAGGCACGCAACGGCAAGGGGAAACAAGGCTAAGGCACGGCAACACACGGCTAGGAAATGCACGGCAAGGCAAGGAAAGGGTAACGCAAGGCAAGGCACGGTGAGGCTAGGCAAGGCTAATGCACGACAACGCAAGGCTAGGCAATGCACGACAATGCAAGTAAAGCTTAAAGCAAAGGAAGGCACGGTCAGAAGAGATAAGGCTAAGGCACGACAACGCAAGGCTAGGCAATGCAGGGAAGGCAAGCAAAGAGTAACGGAAGGTAAGGAAGGCAAAGGAAATCAAGGAAAGGCAATGGTAACGGAAGGAACGGCACGGCAAGGGGAAACAAGGCTAAGGCACGACAACGCACGCTAGGCAATGCACGGCAAGGCAAGGAAAGGGTAACGCATGGGAAAGCACGGTCAGGCGAGGCAAGGCTAAGGAAAGCCAACGCAAGGCTAGGCAATGCACGGTAAGCAAGCAAGGAGTAACGGAATGCAAGGAATGAAAGGGAAAGCAAGGGAAGGCAAGGGTAACGGAAGGAACGGCACGGCAAGGGGTAACAAGGCTAAGGAACGACAACACACGGCTAGGAAATGCACGGCAAGGCAAGGAAAGGGTAACGCAAGGCAAGGCACGGTGAGGCTAGGCAAGGTTAATGCACGACAACGCAAGGCTAGGCAATGCACGACAATGCAAGGAAAGCTTAAAGTAAAGGAAGGCACGGTCAGGCGAGATAAGGCTAAGGCACGACAACGCAAGGCTAGGCAATGCACGGAAGGCAAGCAAAGAGTAACGGAAGGTAAGGAAGGCAAGGGAAAGCAAGGAAAGGCAATGGTAACGGAAGGAACGGCACGGCAAGGGGAAACAAGGCTAAGGCACGACAACGCACGCTAGGCAATGCACGGCAAGGCAAGGAAAGGGTAACGCAGGGGAAAGCACGGTCAGGCGAGGCAAGGCTAAGGCATGACAACGCAAGGCTAGGCAATGCACGGAAAGCAAGCAAAGAGTAACGGAAGGAAAGGAAGGCAAGGCAAAGCCAGGCAAGGCAAGTGTAACAAAAGGCACGCAACGGCAAGGGGAAACAAGGCTAAGGCACGACAACACACGGCTAGGAAATGCACGGCAAGGCAAGGAAAGTGTAACGCACGGCAAGGTACGGTGAGGCTAGCAAGGCTAATGCACGACAACGCAAGGCTAGGCAATGCACGACAATGAAAGTAAAGCTTAAAGCAAAGGAAGGCACGGTCAGGCGAGGCAACGCTAAGACACGACAACGCAAGGCTAGGCAATGCAGGGAAGGCAAGCAAAGAGTAATGGAAGGCAAGGAAGGCAAGGGAAAGCAAGGAAAGGCCAGGGTAACGGAAGGAACGGCACGGCAAGGGGAAACAAGGCTAAGGCACGACACCGAACGCTAGGCAATGAACGGCAAGGAAAGGAAAGGGTAACGCATGGGAAAGCACGGTCAGGCGAGGCAAGGCTAAGGCATGACAACGCAAGGCTAGGCAATGCACGGAAAGCAAGCAAAGAGTAACGGAACGCAAGGAAGGCAAGGGAAAGCAAGGGAAGGCAAGGGTAACGGAAGGAACGGCACTGCAAGGGGTAACAAGGCTAAGGCACGACAACGCAGGGCTAGGCAATGCACGGCAAGGCAAGGAAAGGGTAACGCATGGGAAAGCACTGTCAGGCGATGCAAGGCTAAGGCATGACAACGCAAGGCTAGGCAATGCACGGAAAGAAAGCAAAGAGTAAGGGATCGCAAGGAAGGCAAGGGAAAGCAAGGGAAGGCAAGGGTAACGGAAGGAACGGCACGGCAAGGGGTAACAAGGCTAAGGCACGGCAACGCAGGGTTAGGCAATGCACGGAAGGCAAGCAAAGAGTAACGGAAGGTAAGGAAGGCAAGGGAAAGCAAGGAAAGGCAAGTGTAACGGAAGGAACGGCACGGCAAGGGGAAACAAGGCTAAGGCACGGCAACGCACGCTAGGCAATGCATGGCAAGGCAAGGAAAGGGTAACGCATGGGAAAGCACGGTCAGGCGAGGCAAGGCTAAGGCATGACAACGCAAGGCTAGGCAATGCACGGAAAGCAAGCAAAGTGTAACGGAACGCAAGGAAGGCAAGGGAAAGCAAGGGAAGGCAAGGGTAACGGAAGGAACGGCACGGCAAGGGGTAACAAGGCTAAGGCACGACAACGCAGGGCTAGGCAATGCACGGCAAGGCAAGGAAAGAGTAACGGAAGGAACGGAAGGCAAGGCAAAGCCAGGCAAGGGAAGTGTAACAAAAGGCACGCAACGGCAAGGGGAAACAAGGCTAAGGCACGACGACACACGGCTAGGAAATGCACGGCAAGGCAAGGAAAGGGTAACGCAAGGCAAGACACGGTGAGGCTAGGCAAGGCTAATGCACGACAACGCAAGGCTAGGCAATGCACGACAATGCAAGGAAAGCTTAAAGCAAAGGAAGGCACGGTCAGAAGAGATAAGGCTAAGGCACGACAACGCAAGGCTAGGCAATGCAGGGAAGGCAAGCAAAGAGTAACGGAAGGTAAGGAAGGCAAAGGAAAACAAGGAAAGGCAATGGTAACGGAAGGAACGGCACGGCAAGGGGAAACAAGTCTAAGGCACGACAACGCACGCTAGGCAATGCACGGCAAGGGAAGGAAAGGGTAACGCATGGGAAAGAACGGTCAGGGGAGGCAAGGCTAAGGCACGACAACGCAAGGCTTGGCAATGCACGGTAAGCAAGCAAGGAGTAACGGAATGCAAGGAAGGAAAGGGAAAGCAAGGGAAGGCAAGGGTAACGGAAGGAACGGCACGGCAAGGGGTAACAAGGCTAAGGCACGACAACGCACGGCTAGGAAATGCACGGCAAGGTAAGGAAAGTTTAACGCAAGGCAAGGCACGGTGAGGCTAGGCAAGGTTAATGCACGACAACGCAAGGCTAGGCAATGCACGACAATGCAAGCAAAGCTTAAAGTAAAGGAAGGCACGGTCAGGCGAGATAAGGCTAAGGCACGACAACGCAAGGCTAGGCAATGCACGGAAGGCAAGCAAAGAGTAACGGAAGGTAAGGAAGGCAAGGTAAAGCAAGGAAAGGCAATGGTAACGGAAGGAACGGCACGGCAAGGGGAAACAAGGCTAAGGCACGACAACGCACGCTAGGCAATGCACGGCAAGGCAAGGAAAGGGTAACGCATGGGAAAGCACGGTCAGGCGAGGCAAGGCTAAGGCATGACAACGCAAGGCTAGGCAATGCACGGAAGGCAAGCAAAGAGTAACGGAACGCAAGGAAGGCAAGGGAAAGCAAGGGAAGGCAAGGGTAACGGAAGGAACGGAACGGCAAGGGGTAAGAAGGCTAAGGCACGACAACGCAGGGCTAGGCAATGCACGGTAAGGCAAGCAAAGAGTAACGGAAGGAAAGGAAGGCAAGGCAAAGCCAAGCAAGGCAAGTGTAACAAAAGGCACGCAACGGCAAGGGGAAACAAGGCTAAGGCACGACAACACACGGCTAGGAAATGCACGGCAAGGCAAGGAAAGGGTAACGCATGGGAAAGCACGGTCAGGCGAGGCAAGCCTAAGGCATGACAACGCAAGGCTAGGCAATTCACGGAAAGCAAGCAAAGTGTAACGGAACGCAAGGAAGGCAAGGGAAAGCAAGGGAAGGCAAGGGTAACGGAAGGAACGGCACGGCAAGGGGTAACAAGGCTAAGGCACGAAAACGCAGGGCTAGGCAATGCACGGCAAGGCAAGGAAAGAGTAACGGAAGGAACGGAAGGCAAGGCAAAGCCAGGCAAGGGAAGTGTAACAAAAGGCACGCAACGGCAAGGGGAAACAAGGCTAAGGCACGACAACACACGGCTAGGAAATGCACGGCAAGGCAAGGAAAGGGTAACGCAAGGCAAGACACGGTGAGGCTAGGCAAGGCTAATGCACGACAACGCAAGGCTAGGCAATGCACGACAATGCAAGGAAAGCTTAAAGCAAAGGAAGGCACGGTCAGAAGAGATAAGGCTAAGGCACGACAACGCAAGGCAAGGCAATGCAGGGAAGGCAAGCAAAGAGTAACGGAAGGTAAGGAAGGCAAAGGAAAACAAGGAAAGGCAATGGTAACGGAAGGAACGGCACGGCAAGGGGAAACAAGTCTAAGGCACGACAACGCACGCTAGGCAATGCACGGCAAGGGAAGGAAAGGGTAACGCATGGGAAAGAACGGTCAGGGGAGGCAAGGCTAAGGCACGACAACGCAAGGCTTGGCAATGCACGGAAGGCAAGCAAAGAGGAACGGAAGTAAAGAAGGCAAGGGAAAGCAAAGAAAGGCAAGTGTAACGGAAGGAACGGCACGGCAAGGGGAAACAAGGCTAAGGCACGACAACGCACGCTAGGCAATGCACGGCAAGGCAAGGAAAGGGTAACGCATGGGAAAGCACGGTCAGGCGAGGCAAGGCTAAGGAAAGCCAACGCAAGGCTAGGCAATGCACGGTAAGCAAGCAAGGAGTAACGGAATGCAAGGAAGGAAAGGGAAAGCAAGGGAAGGCAAGGGTAACGGAAGGAACGGCACGGCAAGGGGTAACAAGGCTAAGGCACGACAACACACGGCTAGGAAATGCACGGCAAGGTAAGGAAAGGGTAACGCAAGGCAAGGCACGGTGAGGCTAGGCAAGGTTAATGCACGACAACGCAAGGCTAGGCAATGCACGACAATGCAAGCAAAGCTTAAAGTAAAGGAAGGCACGGTCAGGCGAGATAAGGCTAAGGCACGACAACGCAAGGCTAGGCAATGCACGGAAGGCAAGCAAAGAGTAACGGAAGGTAAGGAAGGCAAGGGAAAGCAAGGAAAGGCAATGGTAACGGAAGGAACGGCACGGCAAGGGGAAACAAGGCTAAGGCACGACAACGCACGCTAGGCAATGCACGGCAAGGCAAGGAAAGGGTAACGCAGGGGAAAGCACGGTCAGGCGAGGCAAGGCTAAGGCATGGCAACGCAAGGCTAGGCAATGCACGGAAGGCAAGCAAAGAGTAACGGAACGCAAGGAAGGCAAGGGAAAGCAAGGGAAGGCAAGGGTAACGGAAGGAACGGCACGGCAAGGGGTAACAAGGCTAAGGCACGACAACGCAGGGCTAGGCAATGCACGGCAAGGCAAGCAAAGAGTAACGGAAGGAAAGGAAGGCAAGGCAAAGCCAAGCAAGGCAAGTGTAACAAAAGGCACGCAACGGCAAGGGGAAACAAGGCTAAGGCACGACAACACACGGCTAGGAAATGCACGGCAAGGCAAGGAAAGGGTAACGCAAGGCAAGGCACGGTGAGGCTAGGCAAGGCTAATGCACGACAACGCAAGGCTAGGCAATGCACGACAATGCAAGGAAAGCTTAAAGCAAAGGAAGGCACGGTCAGGCGACATAAGGCTAAGGCACGACAACGCAAGGCTAGGCAATGCAGGGAAGGCAAGGAAAGAGTAACGGAAGGTAAGGAAGGCAAGGAAAAGGAAGGAAAGGCCAGGGTAACGGAAGGAACGGCACGGCAAGGGGAAACAAGTCTAAGGCACGACAACGCACGCTAGGCAATGCACGGCAAGGCAAGGAAAGGGTAACGCATGGGAAAGCACGGTCAGGGGAGGCAAGGCTAAGGCACGACAACGCAAGGCTTGGCAATGCACGGAAGGCAAGCAAAGAGTAACGGAAGGTAAGCAAGGCAAGGAAAAGGAAGGAAAGGCCAGGGTAACGGAAGGAACGGCACGGCAATGGGAAACAAGTCTAAGGCACGACACCGAACGCTAGGCAATGAACGGCAAGGCAAGGAAAGGGTAACGCATTTGAAAGCACGGTCAGGCGAGGCAACGCTAAGGCACGACAACGCAAGGCTAGGCAATGCACGGAAGGCAAGCAAAGAGTAACGGAAGGTAAGGAAGGCAAGGGAAAGGAAGGAAAGGCAAGTGTAACGGAAGGAACGGCACGGCAAGGGGAAACAAGGCTAAGGCACGACAACGCACGGCTAGGCAATGCACGGCAAGGCAAGGAAAGGGTAAAGCAAGGCAAGGCACGGTGAGGCTAGGCAAGGCTAATGCAAGACAACGCAAGTCTAGGCAATGCACGACAATGCAAGGAAAGCTTAAAGCAAAGGCAGGCACGGTCAGGCGAGATAAGGCTAAGGCACGACAACGCAAGGCTAGGAAATTCAGGCAAGGCAAGCAAAGAGTAACGGAAGGTAAGCAAGGCAAGGAAAAGGAAGGAAAGGCCAGGGTAACGGAAGGAACGGCACGGCAAGGGGAAACAAGGCTAAGGCACGGCAACGCAGGCTGGGCAATGCACGGCAAGGCAAGGAAAGGGTAACGCAAGGGAAAGCACGTTCAGGCGAGGCAAGGCTAAGGCACGACAACGCAAGGCTAGGCAATGCACGGAAGGCAAGCAAAGAGTAACGGAAGGTAAGGAAGGCAAGGGAAAGCAAGGAAAGGCAAGGGTAACGGAAGGAACTGCACGGCAAGGGGAAACAAGGCTAAGGCACGACAACGCACGGCTAGGCAATGCACGGCAAGGCAAGCAAAGGGTAACGCAAGGCAAGGCACGGTGAGGCTAGGCAAGGCTAATGCACGGAAACGCAAGGCTAGGCAATGCACGACAATGCAAGGAAAGCTTAAAGCAAAGGCAGGCACGGTCAGGCGAGATAAGGCTAAGGCACGACAACGCAAGGCTAGGCAATGCAGGGAAGGGAAACAAAGAGTAACGGAAGGTAAGCAAGGCAAGGAAAAGCAAGGAAAGGCAAGGGTAACGGAAGGAATTGCACGGCAAGGGGAAACAAGGCTAAGGCACGGCAACGCAGGCTGGGCAATGCACGGCAAGGCAAGGAAAGGGTAACGCATGGGAAAGAACGGTCAGGGGAGGCAAGGCTAAGGCACGACAACGCAAGGCTTGGCAATGCACGGAAGGCAAGCAAAGAGTAACGGAAGTTAAGGAAGGCAAGGGAAAGCAAAGAAAGGCAAGTGTAACGGAAGGAACGGCACGGCAAGGGGAAACAAGGCTAAGGCACGACAACGCACGCTAGGCAATGCACGGCAAGGCAAGGAAAGGGTAACGCATGGGAAAGCACGGTCAGGCGAGGCAAGGCTAAGGAAAGCCAACGCAAGGCTAGGCAATGCACGGTAAGCAAGCAAGGAGTAACGGAATGCAAGGAAGGAAAGGGAAAGCAAGGGAAGGCAAGGGTAACGGAAGGAACGGCACGGCAAGGGGTAACAAGGCTAAGGCACGACAACACACGGCTAGGAAATGCACGGCAAGGTAAGGAAAGGGTAACGCAAGGCAAGGCACGGTGAGGCTAGGCAAGGTTAATGCACGACAACGCAAGGCTAGGCAATGCACGACAATGCAAGCAAAGCTTAAAGTAAAGGAAGGCACGGTCAGGCGAGATAAGGCTAAGGCACGACAACGCAAGGCTAGGCAATGCACGGAAGGCAAGCAAAGAGTAACGGAAGGTAAGGAAGGCAAGGGAAAGCAAGGAAAGGCAATGGTAACGGAAGGAACGGCACGGCAAGGGGAAACAAGGCTAAGGCACGACAACGCACGCTAGGCAATGCACGGCAAGGCAAGGAAAGGGTAACGCAGGGGAAAGCACGGTCAGGCGAGGCAAGGCTAAGGCATGGCAACGCAAGGCTAGGCAATGCACGGAAGGCAAGCAAAGAGTAACGGAACGCAAGGAAGGCAAGGGAAAGCAAGGGAAGGCAAGGGTAACGGAAGGAACGGCACGGCAAGGGGTAACAAGGCTAAGGCACGACAACGCAGGGCTAGGCAATGCACGGCAAGGCAAGCAAAGAGTAACGGAAGGAAAGGAAGGCAAGGCAAAGCCAAGCAAGGCAAGTGTAACAAAAGGCACGCAACGGCAAGGGGAAACAAGGCTAAGGCACGACAACACACGGCTAGGAAATGCACGGCAAGGCAAGGAAAGGGTAACGCAAGGCAAGGCACGGTGAGGCTAGGCAAGGCTAATGCACGACAACGCAAGGCTAGGCAATGCACGACAATGCAAGGAAAGCTTAAAGCAAAGGAAGGCACGGTCAGGCGACATAAGGCTAAGGCACGACAACGCAAGGCTAGGCAATGCAGGGAAGGCAAGGAAAGAGTAACGGAAGGTAAGGAAGGCAAGGAAAAGGAAGGAAAGGCCAGGGTAACGGAAGGAACGGCACGGCAAGGGGAAACAAGTCTAAGGCACGACAACGCACGCTAGGCAATGCACGGCAAGGCAAGGAAAGGGTAACGCATGGGAAAGCACGGTCAGGGGAGGCAAGGCTAAGGCACGACAACGCAAGGCTTGGCAATGCACGGAAGGCAAGCAAAGAGTAACGGAAGGTAAGCAAGGCAAGGAAAAGGAAGGAAAGGCCAGGGTAACGGAAGGAACGGCACGGCAAGGGGAAACAAGTCTAAGGCACGACACCGAACGCTAGGCAATGAACGGCAAGGCAAGGAAAGGGTAACGCATTTGAAAGCACGGTCAGGCGAGGCAACGCTAAGGCACGACAACGCAAGGCTAGGCAATGCACGGAAGGCAAGCAAAGAGTAACGGAAGGTAAGGAAGGCAAGGGAAAGGAAGGAAAGGCAAGTGTAACGGAAGGAACGGCACGGCAAGGGGAAACAAGGCTAAGGCACGACAACGCACGGCTAGGCAAAGCACGGAAAGGCAAGGAAAGGGTAACGCATGGGAAAGCACGGTCAGGCGATGCAAGGATAAGGCATGACAACGCAAGGCTAGGCAATGCACGGAAAGCAAGCAAAGAGTAACGGAATGCAAGGAAGGCAAGGGAAAGCAAGGGAAGGCAAGGGTAACGGAAGGAACGGCACGGTAAGGGGTAAGAAGGCTAAGGCACGGCAACGCAGGGCTAGGCAATGCACGGCAAGGCAAGGAAAGGGTAACGCAGGGGAAGGCACGGTCAGGAGAGGCAAGGATAAGGCACGACAATGCAAGGCTAGGCAATGCACGGCAAGGCAAGGCAAGAGTAACGGAAGGAAAGGAAGGCAAGGCAAAGCCAGGCAAGGCAAGTGTAACAAAAGGCTAAGGCACGGCAAGGGGAAACAAGGCTAAGGCACGACAACGCACGGCTAGGCAATGCACGGCAAGGCAAGGAAAGGGTAAAGCAAGGCAAGGCACGGTGAGGCTAGGCAAGGCTAATGCAAGACAACGCAAGTCTAGGCAATGCACGACAATGCAAGGAAAGCTTAAAGCAAAGGCAGGCACGGTCAGGCGAGATAAGGCTAAGGCACGACAACGCAAGGCTAGGAAATTCAGGCAAGGCAAGCAAAGAGTAACGGAAGGTAAGCAAGGCAAGGAAAAGGAAGGAAAGGCCAGGGTAACGGAAGGAACGGCACGGCAAGGGGAAACAAGGCTAAGGCACGGCAACGCAGGCTGGGCAATGCACGGCAAGGCAAGGAAAGGGTAACGCAAGGGAAAGCACGTTCAGGCGAGGCAAGGCTAAGGCACGACAACGCAAGGCTAGGCAATTCACGGAAGGCAAGCAGAGTAACGGAAGGTAAGGAAGGCAAGGGAAAGCAAAGAAAGGCAAGTGTAACGGAAGGAAATGCACGGCAAGGGGAAACAAGGCTAAGGCACGACAACGCACGGCTAGGCAATGCACGGCAAGGCAAGCAAAGGGTAACGCAAGGCAAGGCACGGTGAGGCTAGGCAAGGCTAATGCACGGAAACGCAAGGCTAGGCAATGCACGACAATGCAAGGAAAGCTTAAAGCAAAGGCAGGCACGGTCAGGCGAGATAAGGCTAAGGCACGACAACGCAAGGCTAGGCAATGCAGGGAAGGGAAGCAAAGAGTAACGGAAGGTAAGCAAGGCAAGGAAAAGCAAGGAAAGGCAAGGGTAACGGAAGGAATTGCACGGCAAGGGGAAACAAGGCTAAGGCACGGCAACGCAGGCTGGGCAATGCACGGCAAGGCAAGGAAAGGGTAACGCATGGGAAAGCACGTTCAGGCGAGGCAAGGCTAAGGCACGACAACGCAAGGCTAGGCAATGCACGGAAGGCAAGCAAAGTGTAACGGAAGTAAAGGAAGGCAAGGGAAAGCAAAGAAAGGCAAGTGTAACGGAAGGAACTGCACGGCAAGGGGAAACAAGGCTAAGGCACGACAACGCACGGCTAGGCAATGCACGGCAAGGCAAGCAAAGGGTAGCGCAAGGCAATGCACGGTGAGGCTAGACAAGGCTAATGCACGAAAACGCAAGGCTAGGCAATGCACGACAATGCAAGGAAAGCTTAAAGCAAAGGAAGGCAAGGTCAGGCGAGATAAGGCAAAGGCACGACAACGCAAGGCTAGGAAATTCAGGGAAGGCAAGCAAAGAGTAACGGAAGGTAAGGAAGGCAAGGAAAAGCAAGGAAAGGCAAGGGTAACGGAAGGAACGGCACGGCAAGGGGGAACAAGTCTAAGGCACGACTCCGAACGCTAGGCAATGAACGGCAAGGCAAGGAAAGGGTAACGCATGGGAAAGCACGGTCAGGCGAGGCAAGGCTAAGGAAAGCCAACGCAAGGCTAGGCAATGCACGGAAAGCAAGCAAGGAGTAACGGAATGCAAGGAAGGAAAGGGAAAGCAAGGGAAGGCAAGGGTAACGGAAGGAACGGCACGGCAAGGGGAAACAAGGCTAAGGCACGACAACGCACGCTAGGCAATGCACGGCAAGGCAAGGAAAGGGTAACGCATGGGAAAGCACGGTCAGGGGAGGCAAGGCTAAGGAAAGCCAACGCAAGCCTAGGCAATGCACGGAAAGCAAGCAAGGAGTAACGGAATGCAAGGAAGGAAAGGGAAAGCAAGGGAAGGCAAGGGTAACGGAAGGAACGGCACGGCAAGGGGCAACAAGGCTAAGGCACGACAACACACGGCTAGGAAATGCACGGCAAGGCAAGGAAAGGGTAACGCAAGGCAAGGCACGGTGAGGCTAGGCAAGGTTAATGCACGACAACGCAAGGCTAGGCAATGCAAGACAATGCAAGGAAAGCTTAAAGCAAAGGAAGGCACGGTCAGGCGAGATAAGGCTAAGGCACGACAACGCAAGGCTAGGCAATGCACGGAAGGCAAGCAAAGAGTAACGGAAGGTAAGCAAGGCAAGGAAAAGGAAGGAAAGGCCAGGGTAACGGAAGGAACGGCACGGCAAGGGGAAACAAGTCTAAGGCACGACACCGAACGCTAGGCAATGAACGGCAAGGCAAGGAAAGGGTAACGCATTTGAAAGCACGGTCAGGCGAGGCAACGCTAAGGCACGACAACGCAAGGCTAAGCAATGCACGGAAGGCAAGCAAAGAGTAACGGAAGGTAAGGAAGGCAAGGGAAAGGAAGGAAAGGCAAGTGTAACGGAAGGAACGGCACGGCAAGGGGAAACAAGGCTAAGGCACGACAACGCACGGCGAGGCAATGCACGGAAAGGCAAGGAAAGGGTAACGCATGGGAAAGCACGGTCAGGCGATGCAAGGCTAAGGCATGACAACGCAAGGCTAGGCAATGCACGGAAAGCAAGCAAAGAGTAACGGAACGCAAGGAAGGCAAGGGAAAGCAAGGGAAGGCAAGGGTAACGGAAGGAACGGCACGGTAAGGGGTAACAAGTCTAAGGCACGGCAACGCAGGGCTAGGCAATGCACGGCAAGGCAAGGAAAGGGTAACGCAGGGGAAGGCACGGTCAGGTGAGGCAAGGATAAGGCACGACAATGCAAGGCTAGGCAATGCACGGCAAGGCAAGGAAAGAGTAACGCAAGGCAAGGCACGGTGAGGCTAGGCAAGGCTAATGCACGACAACGCAAGGCTAGGCAATGCACGGCAAGGCAAGGAAAGGGTAACGCATGGGAAAGCACGGTCAGGCGAGGCAAGACTAAGGCATGACAACGCAAGGCTAGGCAATGCACGGAAAGCAAGCAAAGAGTAACGGAACGCAAGGAAGGCAAGGGAAAGCAAGGGAAGGCAAGGTTAACAGAAGGAACGGCACGCCAATGGGTAAGAAGGCTAAGGCACGACAACGCAGCGCTAGGAAATGCACGGCAAGGGAAGGAAAGGGTAACGCAGGGGAAGGCACGGTCAGGTGAGGCAAGGATAAGGCACGACAATGCAAGGCTAGGCAATGCACGGCAAGGCAAGGAAAGAGTAACGGAAGGAAAGGAAGGCAAGGCAAAGCCAGGCAAGGCAAGTGTAACAAAAGGCACGCCACGGCAAGGGGAATCAAGGCTAAGGCACGAAAACGCACGGCTAGGCAATGCACGGCAAGGCAAGGAAAGGGTAACGCAAGGCAAGGCACGGTGAGGCTAGGCAAGGCTAATGCACGACAACGCAAGGCTAGGCAATGCACGACAATGCAAGGAAAGCTTAAAGCAAAGGAAGGCACGGTCAGGCGAGATAAGGCTAAGGCACGACAACGCAAGGCTAGGCAATGCACGGAAGGCAAGCAAAGAGTAACGGAAGGTAAGGAAGGCAAGGGAAAGCAAAGAAAGGCAAGTGTAACGGAAGGAACGGCACGGCAAGGGGAAACAAGGCTAAGGCACGACAACGCACGCTAGGCAAAGCACGGCAAGGCAAGGAAAGGGTAACGCATGGGAAAGCACGGTCAGGCGAGGCAAGCCTAAGGCATGACAACGCAAGGCTAGGCAATGCACCGAAAGCAAGCAAAGAGTAACGGAACGCAAGGAAGGCAAGGGAAAGCAAGGGAAGGCAAGGGTAACGGAAGGAACGGCACGGCAAGGGGTAACAAGGCTAAGGCACGAAAACGCAGGGCTAGGCAATGCACGGCAAGGCAAGGAAAGAGTAACGGAAGGAACGGAAGGCAAGGCAAAGCCAGGCAAGGCAAGTGTAACAAAAGGCACGCAACGGCAAGGGATAACAAGGCTAAGGCACGACAACACACGGCTAGGAAATGCACGGCAAGGCAAGGAAAGGGTAACGCAAGGCAAGGCACGGTGAGGCTAGGCAAGGCTAATGCACGACAACGCAAGGATAGGCAATGCACGACAATGCAAGGAAAGCTTAAAGCAAAGGAAGGCACGGTCAGAAGAGATAAGGCTAAGGCACGACAACGCAAGTCTAGGCAATGCAGGGAAGGCAAGCAAAGAGTAACGGAAGGTAAGGAAGGCAAAGGAAAGCAAGGAAAGGCAATGGTAACGGAAGGAACGGCACGGCAAGGGGAAACAAGTCTAAGGCACGACAACGCACGCTAGGCAATGCACGGCAAGGGAAGGAAAGGGTAACGCATGGGAAAGAACGGTCAGGGGAGGCAAGGCTAAGGCACGACAACGCAAGGCTTGGCAATGCACGGAAGGCAAGCAAAGAGTAACGGAAGTAAGGAAGGCAAGGGAAAGCAAAGAAAGGCAAGTGTAACGGAAGGAACGGCACGGCAAGGGGAAACAAGGCTAAGGCACGACAACGCACGCTAGGCAATGCACGGCAAGGCAAGGAAAGGGTAACGCATGGGAAATCACGGTCAGGCGAGGCAAGGCTAAGGAAAGCCAACGCAAGGCTAGGCAATGCACGGTAAGCAAGCAAGGAGTAACGGAATGCAAGGAAGGAAAGGGAAAGCAAGGGAAGGCAAGGGTAACGGAAGGAACGGCACGGCAAGGGGTAACAAGTCTAAGGCACGACAACACACGGCTAGGAAATGCACGGCAAGGTAAGGAAAGGGTAACGCAAGGCAAGGCACGGTGAGGCTAGGCAAGGTTAATGCACGACAACGCAAGGCTAGGCAATGCACGACAATGCAAGGAAAGCTTAAAGTAAAGGAAGGCACGGTCAGGCGAGATAAGGCTAAGGCACGACAACGCAAGGCTAGGCAATGCACGAAAGGCAAGCAAAGAGTAACGGAAGGTAAGGAAGGCAAGGGAAAGCAAGGAAAGGCAAGTGTAACGGAAGGAACGGCACGGCAAGGGGAAACAATGCTAAGGCACGACAACGCACGCTAGGCAATGCACGGCAAGGCAAGGAAAGGGTAACGCATGGGAAAGCACGGTCAGGCGAGGCAAGGCTAAGGCACGACAACCCAAGGCTAGGCAATGCACGGAAGGCAAGCAAAGAGAAACGGAAGGTAAGGAAGGAAAGGGAAAGCAAAGAAAGGCAAGTGTAACCGAAGGAACGGCACGGCAAGGGGAAACAAGGCTAAGGCACGACAACGCACGGCTAGGCAATGCACGGCAAGGCAAGCAAAGGGTAACGCAAGGAAAGGCACGGTGAGGCTAGGCATGGCTAATGCACGAAAACGCAAGGCTAGGCGATGCACGACAATGCAAGGAAAGCTTAAAGCAAAGGAAGGCAAGGTCAGGCGAGATAAGGCTAAGGCACGACAACGCAAGGCTAGGAAATTCAGGGAAGGCAAGCATAGAGTAACGGAAGGTAAGCACGGCAAGGAAAAGGAAGGAAAGGCCAGGGTAACGGAAGGAACGGCACGGCAATGGGAAACAAGTCTAAGGCACGACACCGAACGCTAGGCAATGAACGGCAAGGCAAGGAAAGGGTAACGCATGGGAAAGCACGTTCAGGCGAGGCAAGGCTAAGGCACGACAACGCAAGGCTAGGCAATGCACGGAAGGCAAGCAAAGAGTAACGGAAGTTAAGGAAGGCAAGGGAAATGAAGGAAAGGCAAGTGTAACGGAAGGAACGCCACGGCAAGGGGAAACAAGGCTAAGGCACGACAACGCACGGCTAGGCAATGCACGGAAAGGCAAGGAAAGGGTAACGCATGGGAAAGCACGGTCAGGCGATGCAAGGCTAAGGCATGACAACGCAAGGCTAGGCAATGCACCGAAAGCAAGCAAAGAGTAACGGAACGCAAGGAAGGCAAGGGAAAGTAAGGGAAGGCAAGGGTAACGGAAGGAACGGCACGGTAAGGGGTAACAAGGCTAAGGCACGGCAACGCAGGGCTAGGCAATGCACGGCAAGGCAAGGAAAGGGTAACGCAGGGGAAGGCACGGTCAGGTGAGGCAAGGATGAGGCACGACAATGCAAGGCTAGGCAATGCACGGCAAGGCAAGGCAAGAGTAACGGAAGGTAAGGAAGGCAAGGGAAAGCCAGGCAAGGCAAGTGTAACAAAAGGCACGCAACGGCAAGGGGAAACAAGGCTAAGGCACGACAACGCACGGCTAGGCAATGCACGGCAAGGCAAGTAAAGGGTAACGCAAGGCAAGGCACGGTGACGCTAGGCAAGGCTAATGCACGACAACGCAAGGCTAGGCAATGCACGACAATGCAAGGAAAGCTTAAAGCAAAGGAAGGCAAGGTCAGGCGAGATAAGGCAAAGGCACGACAACGCAAGGCTAGGCAATTCAGGGAAGGCAAGCAAAGAGTAACGGAAGGTAAGGAAGGCAAGGAAAAGCAAGGAAAGGCAAGGGTAACGGAAGGAACGGCACGGCAAGGGGGAACAAGTCTAAGGCACGACACCGAACGCTAGGCAATGAACGGCAAGGCAAGGAAAGGGTAACGCATGGGAAAGCACGGTCAGGCGAGGCAAGGCTAAGGCACGACAACGCAAGGCTAGGCAATGCACGGAAGGCAAGCAAAGAGTAACGGAAGGTAAGTAAGGCAAGGGAAAGCAAGGAAAGGCAAGTGTAACGGAAGTACCGGCACGCCAATGGGTAAGAAGGCTAAGGCACGACAACGCAGGGCTAGGCAATGCACGGCAAGGGAAGGAAAGGGCAACGCAGGGGAAGGCACGGTCAGGTGAGGCAAGGATAAGGCACGACAATGCAAGGCTAGGCAATGCACGGCAAGGCAAGGAAAGAGTAACGGAAGGAAAGGAAGGCAAGGCAAAGCCAGGCAAGTGTAACAAAAGGCACGCCACGGCAAGGGGAATCAAGGCTAAGGCACGAAAACACACGGCTAGGAAATGCACGGCAAGGCAAGGAAAGGGTAACGCAAGGCAAGGCACGGTGAGGCTAGGCAAGGCTAATGCACGACAACGCAAGGCTAGGCAATGCACGAAAATGCAAGTAAAGCTTAAAGCAAAGGAAGGCACGGTCAGGCGAGATAAGGCTAAGGCACGACAACGCAAGGCTAGGCAATGCAGGGAAGGCAAGCAAAGAGTAACGGAAAGTAAGGAAGGCAAGGGAAAGCAAGGAAAGGCAATGGTAACGGAAGGAACGGCACGGCAAGGGGAAACAAGTCTAAGGCACGACAACGCACGCTAGGCAATGCACGGCAAGGCAAGGAAAGGGTAACGCATGGGAAAGCACGGTCAGGGGAGGCAAGGCTAAGGCACGACAACGCAAGGCTTGGCAATGCACGGAAGGCAAGCAAAGAGTAACGGAAGGTAAGGAAGGCAAGGGAAAGCAAAGAAAGGCAAGTGTAACGGAAGGAACGGCACGGCAAGGGGAAAGAAGTCTAAGGCACGACAACGCACGCTAGGCAATGCACGGCAAGGCAAGTAAAGGGTAACGCATGGGAAAGCACGTTCAGGCGAGGCAAGGCTAAGGAAAGCCAACGCAAGGCTAGGCAATGCACGGAAAGCAAGCAAGGAGTAACGGAATGAAAGGAAGGAAAGGGAAAGCAAGGGAAGGCAAGGGTAACGGAAGGAACGGCACGGTAAGGGGTAACAAGGCTAAGGCACGGCAACGCAGGGCTAGGCAATGCACGGCAAGGCAAGGAAAGGGTAACGCAGGGGAAGGCACGGTCAGGTGAGGCAAGGATAAGGCACGACAATGCAAGGCTAGGCAATGCACGGCAAGGCAAGGAAAGAGTAACGGAAGGAAAGGAAGGCAAGTCAAAGCCAGGAAAGGCAAGTGTAACAAAGGGCACGCCACGGCAAGGGGAAACAAGGCTAAGGCACGACAACGCACGGCTAGGCAATGCACGGCAAGGCAAGGAAAGGGTAACGCAAGGCAAGGCACGGTGAGGCTAGGCAAGGCTAATGCACGACAACGCAAGGCTAGGCAATGCACGACAATGCAAGGAAAGCTTAAAGCAAAGGCAGGCACGGTCAGGCGAGATAAGGCTAAGGCACGACAACGCAAGGCTAGGCAATGCAGGGAAGGGAAGCAAAGAGTAACGGAAGGTAAGGAAGGCAAGGAAAAGCTAGGAAAGGCAAGGGTAACGGAAGGAACGGCACGGCAAGGGGGAACAAGTCTAAGGCACGACTCCGAACGCTAGGCAATGAACGGCAAGGCAAGGAAAGGGTAACGCATGGGAAAGCACGGTCAGGCGAGGCAAGGCTAAGGAAAGCCAACGCAAGGCTAGGCAATGCACGGAAAGCAAGCAAGGAGTAACGGAATGCAAGGAAGGAAAGGGAAAGGAAGGAAAGGCAAGTGTAACGGAAGGAACGGCACGGAAAGGGGAAACAAGGCTAAGGCACGACAACGCACGCTAGGCATTGCACGGCAAGGCAAGGAAAGGGTAACGCATGGGAAAGCACGGTCAGGCGAGGCAAGACTAAGGCATGACAACGCAAGGCTAGGCAATGCACGGAAAGCAAGCAAAGAGTAACGGAACGCAAGGAAGGCAAGGGAAAGCAAGGGAAGGCAAGGGTAACGGAAGGAACGGCACGCCAATGGGTAAGAAGGCTAAGGCACGACAACGCAGGGCTAGGCAATGCACGGCAAGGGAAGGAAAGGGTAACGCAGGGGAAGGCACGGTCAGGTGAGGCAAGGATAAGGCACGACAATGCAAGGCTAGGCAATGCACGGCAAGGCAAGGAAAGAGTAACGGAAGGAAAGGAAGGCAAGGCAAAGCCAGGCAAGTGTAACAAAAGGCACGCCACGGCAAGGGGAATCAAGGCTAAGGCACGACAACGCACGGCTAGGCAATGCACGGCAAGGTAAGTAAAGGGTAACGCAAGGCAAGGCACGGTGAGGCTAGGCAAGGCTAATGCACGACAACGCAAGGCTAGGCAATGCACGACAATGCAAGGAAAGCTTAAAGGAAAGCAAGGCACGGTCAGGCGAGATAAGGCTAAGGCACGACAACGCAAGGCTAGGCAATGCACGGAAGGCAAGCAAAGAGTAACGGAAGGTAAGGAAGGCAAGGGAAAGCAAAGAAAGGCAAGTGTAACGGAAGGAACGGCACGGCAAGGGGAAACAACCTAAGGCACGACAACGCACGCTAGGCAAAGCACGGCAAGGCAAGGAAAGGGTAACGCATGGGAAAGCACGGTCAGGCGAGGCAAGCCTAATGCATGACAACGCAAGGCTAGGCAATGCACGGAAAGCAAGCAAAGGGTAAGGGAACGCAAGGAAGGCAAGGGAAAGCAAGGGAAGGCAAGGGTAACGGAAGGAAGGGCACGGCAAGGGGTAACAAGGCTAAGGCACGACAACGCAGGGCTAGGCAATGCACGGCAAGGCAAGGAAAGAGTAACGGAAGGAAAGGAATGCAAGGCAAAGCCAGGCAAGGCAAGTGTAACAAAAGGCACGCAACGGCTAGGGGAAACAAGGCTAAGGCACGAAAACACACGGCTAGGAAATGCACGGCAAGGCAAGGAAAGGGTAACGCAAGGCAAGGCACGGTGAGGCTAGGCAAGGCTAATGCACGACAACGCAAGGCTAGGCAATGCACGAAAATGCAAGTAAAGCTTAAAGCAAAGGAAGGCACGGTCAGGCGAGATAAGGCTAAGGCACGACAACGCAAGGCTAGGCAATGCAGGGAAGGCAAGCAAAGAGTAACGGAAGGTAAGGAAGGCAAAGGAAAGCAAGGAAAGGCAATGGTAACGGAAGGAACGGCACGGCAAGGGGAAACAAGTCTAAGGCACGACAACGCACGCTAGGCAATGCACGGCAAGGCAAGGAAAGGGTAACGCATGGGAAAGCACGGTCAGGGGAGGCAAAGCTAAGGCACGACAACGCAGGGCTAGGCAATGCACGGCAAGGCAAGCAAAGAGTAACGGAAGGAAAGGAAGGCAAGGCAAAGCCAAGCAAGGCAAGTGTAACAAAAGGCACGCAACGGCAAGGGGAAACAAGGCTAAGGCACGACAACACACGGCTAGGAAATGCACGGCAAGGCAAGGAAAGGGTAACGCAAGGCAAGGCACGGTGAGGCTAGGCAAGGTTAATGCACGACAACGCAAGGCTAGGCAATGCACGACAATGCAAGGAAAGCTTAAAGCAAAGGAAGGCACGGTCAGGCGACATAAGGCTAAGGCACGACAACGCAAGGCTAGGCAATGCACGGAAGGCAAGCAAAGAGTAACGGAAGGTAAGGAAGGCAAGGAAAAGGAAGGAAAGGCCAGGGTAACGGAAGGAACGGCACGGCAAGGGGAAACAAGTCTAAGGCACGACAACGCACGCTAGGCAATGCACGGCAAGGCAAGGAAAGGGTAACGCATGGGAAAGCACGGTCAGGGGAGGCAAGGCTAAGGCACGACAACGCAAGGCTTGGCAATGCACGGAAGGCAAGCAAAGAGTAACGGAAGGTAAGGAAGGCAAGGAAAAGGAAGGAAAGGCAAGTGTAACGGAAGGAACGGCACGGCAAGGGGAAACAATGCTAAGGCACGACAACGCACGCTAGGCAATGCACGGCAAGGCAAGGAAAGGGTAACGCATGGGAAAGCACGGTCAGGCGAGGCAAGGCTAAGGCACGACAACCCAAGGCTAGGCAATGCACGGAAGGCAAGCAAAGAGAAACGGAAGGTAAGGAAGGAAAGGGAAAGCAAAGAAAGGCAAGTGTAACGGAAGGAACGGCACGGCAAGGGGAAACAAGGCTAAGGCACGACAACGCAAGGCTAGGCAATGCACGGCAAGGCAAGCAAAGGGTAACGCAAGGAAAGGCACGGTGAGGCTAGGCAAGGCTAATGCACGAAAACGCAAGGCTAGGCGATGCACGACAATGCAAGGAAAGCTTAAAGCAAAGGAAGGCAAGGTCAGGCGAGATAAGGCTAAGGCACGACAACGCAAGGCTAGGAAATTCAGGGAAGGCAAGCATAGAGTAACGGAAGGTAAGCAAGGCAAGGAAAAGGAAGGAAAGGCCAGGGTAACGGAAGGAACGGCACGGCAATGGGAAACAAGTCTAAGGCACGACACCGAAGGCTAAGCAATGAACGGCAAGGCAAGGAAAGGGGAACGCATTTGAAAGCACGGTCAGGCGAGGCAACGCTAAGGCACGACAACGCAAGGCTAGGCAATGCACGGAAGGCAAGCAAAGAGTAACGGAAGGTAAGGAAGGCAAGGGAAATGAAGGAAAGGCAAGTGTAACGGAAGGAACGCCACGGCAAGGGGAAACAAGGCTAAGGCACGACAACGCACGGCTAGGCAATGCACGGAAAGGCAAGGAAAGGGTAACGCATGGGAAAGCACGGTCAGGCGATGCAAGGCTAAGGCATGACAACGCAAGGCTAGGCAATGCACCGAAAGCAAGCAAAGAGTAACGGAACGCAAGGAAGGCAAGGGAAAGTAAGGGAAGGCAAGGGTAACGGAAGGAACGGCACGGTAAGGGGTAATAAGGCTAAGGCACGGCAACGCAGGGCTAGGCAATGCACGGCAAGGCAAGGAAAGGGTAACGCAGGGGAAGGCACGGTCAGGTGAGGCAAGGATGAGGCACGACAATGCAAGGCTAGGCAATGCACGGCAAGGCAAGGCAAGAGTAACGGAAGGAAAGGATGGCAAGTCAAAGGCAGGAAAGGCAAGTGTAACAAAAGGCACGGCACGGCAAGGGGAAACAAGGCTAAGGCACGACAACGCACGGCTAGGCAATGCACGGCAAGGCAAGTAAAGGGTAACGCAAGGCAAGGCACGGTGAGGCTAGGCAAGGCTAATGCATGACAACGCAAGGCTAGGCAATGCACGACAATGCAAGGAAAGCTTAAAGCAAAGGAAGGCAAGGTCAGGCGAGATAAGGCAAAGGCACGACAACGCAAGGCTAGGCAATTCAGGGAAGGCAAGCAAAGAGTAACGGAAGGTAAGGAAGGCAAGGAAAAGCAAGGAAAGGCAAGGGTAACGGAAGGAACGGCACGGCAAGGGGGAACAAGTCTAAGGCACGACACCGAACGCTAGGCAATGAACGGCAAGGCAAGGAAAGGGTAACGCATGGGAAAGCACGGTCAGGCGAGGCAAGGCTAAGGCACGACAACGCAAGGCTAGGCAATGCACGGAAGGCAAGCAAAGAGTAACGGAAGGTAAGTAAGGCAAGGGAAAGCAAGGAAAGGCAAGTGTAACGGAAGTACCGGCACGCCAATGGGTAAGAAGGCTAAGGCACGACAACGCAGGGCTAGGCAATGCACGGCAAGGGAAGGAAAGGGCAACGCAGGGGAAGGCACGGTCAGGTGAGGCAAGGATAAGGCACGACAATGCAAGGCTAGGCAATGCACGGCAAGGCAAGGAAAGAGTAACGGAAGGAAAGGAAGGCAAGGCAAAGCCAGGCAAGTGTAACAAAAGGCACGCCACGGCAAGGGGAATCAAGGCTAAGGCACGACAACGCACGGCTGGGCAATGCACGGCAAGGCAAGTAAAGGGTAACGCAAGGCAAGGCACGGTGAGGCTAGGCAAGGCTAATGCACGACAACGCAAGGCTAGGCAATGCACGACAATGCAAGGAAAGCTTAAAGGAAAGGAAGGCACGGTCAGGCGAGATAAGGCTAAGGCACGACAACGCAAGGCTAGGCAATGCACGGAAGGCAAGCAAAGAGTAACGGAAGGTAAAGAAGGCAAGGGAAAGCAAAGAAAGGCAAGTGTAACGGAAGGAACGGCACGGCAAGGGGAAACAACCTAAGGCACGACAACGCACGCTAGGCAAAGCACGGCAAGGCAAGGAAAGGGTAACGCATGGGAAAGCACGGTCAGGCGAGGCAAGCCTAATGCATGACAACGCAAGGCTAGGCAATGCACGGAAAGCAAGCAAAGAGTAACGGAACGCAAGGAAGGCAAGGGAAAGCAAGGGAAGGCAAGGGTAACGGAAGGAAGGGCACGGCAAGTGGTAACAAGGCTAAGGCACGACAACGCAGTGCTAGGCAATGCACGGCAAGGCAAGGAAAGAGTAACGGAAGGAAAGGAATGCAAGGCAAAGCCAGGCAAGGCAAGTGTAACAAAAGGCACGCAACGGCAAGGGGAAACAAGGCTAAGGCACGAAAACACACGGCTAGGAAATGCACGGCAAGGCAAGGAAAGGGTAACGCAAGGCAAGGCACGGTGAGGCTAGGCAAGGCTAATGCACGACAACGCAAGGCTAGGCAATGCACGAAAATGCAAGTAAAGCTTAAAGCAAAGGAAGGCACGGTCAGGCGAGATAAGGCTAAGGCACGACAACGCAAGGCTAGGCAATGCAGGGAAGGCAAGCAAAGAGTAACGGAAAGTAAGGAAGGCAAGGGAAAGCAAGGAAAGGCAATGGTAACGGAAGGAACGGCACGGCAAGGGGAAACAAGTCTAAGGCACGACAACGCACGCTAGGCAATGCACGGCAAGGCAAGGAAAGGGTAACGCATGGGAAAGCACGGTCAGGGGAGGCAAGGCTAAGGCACGACAACGCAAGGCTTGGTAATTCACGGAAGGCAAGCAAAGAGTAACGGAAGGTAAGGAAGGCAAGGGAAAGCAAAGAAAGGCAAGTGTAACGGAAGGAACGGCACGGCAAGGGGAAAGAAGTCTAAGGCACGACAACGCACGCTAGGCAATGCACGGCAAGGCAAGTAAAGGGTAACGCATGGGAAAGCACGTTCAGGCGAGGCAAGGCTAAGGAAAGCCAACGCAAGGCTAGGCAATGCACGGAAAGCAAGCAAGGAGTAACGGAATGAAAGGAAGGAAAGGGAAAGCAAGGGAAGGCAAGGGTAACGGAAGGAACGGCACGGTAAGGGGTAACAAGGCTAAGGCACGGCAACGCAGGGCTAGGCAATGCACGGCAAGGCAAGGAAAGGGTAACGCAGGGGAAGGCACGGTCAGGTGAGGCAAGGATAAGGCACGACAATGCAAGGCTAGGCAATGCACGGCAAGGCAAGGAAAGAGTAACGGAAGGAAAGGAAGGCAAGTCAAAGCCAGGAAAGGCAAGTGTAACAAAAGGCACGCCACGGCAAGGGGAAACAAGGCTAAGGCACGACAACGCACGGCTAGGCAATGCACGGCAAGGCAAGGAAAGGGTAACGCAAGGCAAGGCACGGTGAGGCTAGGCAAGGCTAATGCACGACAACGCAAGGCTAGGCAATGCACGACAATGCAAGGAAAGCTTAAAGCAAAGGCAGGCACGGTCAGGCGAGATAAGGCTAAGGCACGACAACGCAAGGCTAGGCAATGCAGGGAAGGGAAGCAAAGAGTAACGGAAGGTAAGGAAGGCAAGGAAAAGCTAGGAAAGGCAAGGGTAACGGAAGGAACGGCACGGCAAGGGGGAACAAGTCTAAGGCACGACTCCGAACGCTAGGCAATGAACGGCAAGGCAAGGAAAGGGTAACGCATGGGAAAGCACGGTCAGGCGAGGCAAGGCTAAGGAAAGCCAACGCAAGGCTAGGCAATGCACGGAAAGCAAGCAAGGAGTAACGGAATGCAAGGAAGGAAAGGGAAAGGAAGGAAAGGCAAGTGTAACGGAAGGAACGGCACGGAAAGGGGAAACAAGGCTAAGGCACGACAACGCACGCTAGGCATTGCACGGCAAGGCAAGGAAAGGGTAACGCATGGGAAAGCACGGTCAGGCGAGGCAAGACTAAGGCATGACAACGCAAGGCTAGGCAATGCACGGAAAGCAAGCAAAGAGTAACGGAACGCAAGGAAGGCAAGGGAAAGCAAGGGAAGGCAAGGGTAACGGAAGGAACGGCACGCCAATGGGTAAGAAGGCTAAGGCACGACAACGCAGGGCTAGGCAATGCACGGCAAGGGAAGGAAAGGGTAACGCAGGGGAAGGCACGGTCAGGTGAGGCAAGGATAAGGCACGACAATGCAAGGCTAGGCAATGCACGGCAAGGCAAGGAAAGAGTAACGGAAGGAAAGGAAGGCAAGGCAAAGCCAGGCAAGTGTAACAAAAGGCACGCCACGGCAAGGGGAATCAAGGCTAAGGCACGACAACGCACGGCTAGGCAATGCACGGCAAGGTAAGTAAAGGGTAACGCAAGGCAAGGCACGGTGAGGCTAGGCAAGGCTAATGCACGACAACGCAAGGCTAGGCAATGCACGACAATGCAAGGAAAGCTTAAAGGAAAGCAAGGCACGGTCAGGCGAGATAAGGCTAAGGCACGACAACGCAAGGCTAGGCAATGCACGGAAGGCAAGCAAAGAGTAACGGAAGGTAAGGAAGGCAAGGGAAAGCAAAGAAAGGCAAGTGTAACGGAAGGAACGGCACGGCAAGGGGAAACAACCTAAGGCACGACAACGCACGCTAGGCAAAGCACGGCAAGGCAAGGAAAGGGTAACGCATGGGAAAGCACGGTCAGGCGAGGCAAGCCTAATGCATGACAACGCAAGGCTAGGCAATGCACGGAAAGCAAGCAAAGGGTAAGGGAACGCAAGGAAGGCAAGGGAAAGCAAGGGAAGGCAAGGGTAACGGAAGGAAGGGCACGGCAAGGGGTAACAAGGCTAAGGCACGACAACGCAGGGCTAGGCAATGCACGGCAAGGCAAGGAAAGAGTAACGGAAGGAAAGGAATGCAAGGCAAAGCCAGGCAAGGCAAGTGTAACAAAAGGCACGCAACGGCTAGGGGAAACAAGGCTAAGGCACGAAAACACACGGCTAGGAAATGCACGGCAAGGCAAGGAAAGGGTAACGCAAGGCAAGGCACGGTGAGGCTAGGCAAGGCTAATGCACGACAACGCAAGGCTAGGCAATGCACGAAAATGCAAGTAAAGCTTAAAGCAAAGGAAGGCACGGTCAGGCGAGATAAGGCTAAGGCACGACAACGCAAGGCTAGGCAATGCAGGGAAGGCAAGCAAAGAGTAACGGAAGGTAAGGAAGGCAAGGGAAAGCAAGGAAAGGCAATGGTAACGGAAGGAACGGCACGGCAAGGGGAAACAAGTCTAAGGCACGACAACGCACGCTAGGCAATGCACGGCAAGGCAAGGAAAGGGTAACGCATGGGAAAGCACGGTCAGGGGAGGCAAGGCTAAGGCACGACAACGCAGGGCTAGGCAATGCACGGCAAGGCAAGCAAAGAGTAACGGAAGGAAAGGAAGGCAAGGCAAAGCCAGGCAAGGCAAGTGTAACAAAAGGCACGCAACGGCAAGGGGAAACAAGGCTAAGGCACGACAACACACGGCTAGGAAATGCACGGCAAGGCAAGGAAAGGGTAACGCAAGGCAAGGCACGGTGAGGCTAGGCAAGGCTAATGCACGACAACGCAAGGCTAGGCAATGCACGACAATGCAAGGAAAGCTTAAAGCAAAGGAAGGCACGGTCAGGCGACATAAGGCTAAGGCACGACAACGCAAGGCTAGGCAATGCAGGGAAGGCAAGGAAAGAGTAACGGAAGGTAAGGAAGGCAAGGAAAAGGAAGGAAAGGCCAGGGTAACGGAAGGAACGGCACGACAAGGGGAAACAAGTCTAAGGCACGACAACGCACGCTAGGCAATGCACGGCAAGGCAAGGAAAGGGTAACGCATGGGAAAGCACGGTCAGGGGAGGCAAGGCTAAGGCACGACAACGCAAGGCTTGGCAATGCACGGAAGGCAAGCAAAGAGTAACGGAAGGTAAGCAAGGCAAGGAAAAGGAAGGAAAGGCCAGGGTAACGGAAGGAACGGCACAGCAATGGGAAACAAGTCTAAGGCACGACACCGAACGCTAGGCAATGAACGGCAAGGCAAGGAAAGGGTAACGCATTTGAAAGCACGGTCAGGCGAGGCAAGGCTAAGGCACGACAACGCAAGGCTAGGCAATGCACGGAAGGCAAGCAAAGAGTAACGGAAGGTAAGGAAGGCAAGGGAAAGCAAGGGAAGGCAAGGGTAACGGAAGGGACGGCACGGCAAGGGGTAACAAGGCTAAGGCACGACAACGCAGGGCTAGGCAATGCACGGCAAGGCAAGGAAAGGGTAACGCATGGGAAAGCACGGTCAGGCGAGGCAAGGATAAGGCACGACAACGCAAGGCTAGGCAATGCACGGAAAGCAAGCAAAGAGTAACGGAATGCAAGGAAGGCAAGGGAAAGCAAGGGAAGGCAAGGGTAACGGAAGGAACGGCACGGCAAGGGGTAAGAAGGCTAAGGCACGGCAACGCAGGGCTAGGCAATGCACGGCAAGGCAAGGAAAGGGTAACGCAGGGGAAGGCACGGTCAGGAGAGGCAAGGATAAGGCACGACAATGCAAGGCTAGGCAATGCACGGCAAGGCAAGGCAAGAGTAACGGAAGGAAAGGAAGGCAAGGCAAAGCCAGGCAAGGCAAGTGTAACAAAAGGCACGCCACGGCAAGGGGAAACAAGGCTAAGGCACGACAACGCACGGTTAGGCAATGCACGGCAAGGCAAGGAAAGGGTAAAGCAAGGCAAGGCACGGTGAGGCTAGGCAAGGCTAATGCAAGACAACGCAAGTCTAGGCAATGCACGACAATGCAAGGAAAGCTTAAAGCAAAGGCAGGCACGGTCAGGCGAGATAAGGCTAAGGCACGACAACGCAAGGCTAGGAAATTCAGGCAAGGCAAGCAAAGAGTAACGGAAGGTAAGCAAGGCAAGGAAAAGGAAGGAAAGGCCAGGGTAACGGAAGGAACGGCACGGCAAGGGGAAACAAGGCTAAGGCACGACAACGCACGGCTAGGCAATGCACGGCAAGGCAAGGAAAGGGTAACGCAAGGGAAAGCACGGTCAGGCGAAGCAAGGCTAAGGCACGACAACGCAAGGCTAGGCAATGCACGGAAGGCAAGCAAAAAGTAACGGAAGGCAAGGAAGGCAAGGTAAAGCAAAGAAAGGCAAGTGTAACGGAAGGAAATGCACGGCAAGGGGAAACAAGGCTAAGGCACGACAACGCACGGCTAGGCAATGCACGGCAAGGCAAGCAAAGGGTAACGCAAGGCAAGGCACGGTGAGGCTAGGCAAGGCTAATGCACGGAAACGCAAGGCTAGGCAATGCACGACAACGCAAGGAAAGCTTAAAGCAAAGGCAGGCACGGTCAGGCGAGATAAGGCTAAGGCACGACAACGCAAGGCTAGGCAATGCAGGGAAGGGAAGCAAAGAGTAACGGAAGGTAAGCAAGGCAAGGAAAAGCAAGGAAAGGCAAGGGTAACGGAAGGAACTGCACGGCAAGGGGAAACAAGGCTAAGGCACGGCAACGCAGGCTGGGCAATGCACGGCAAGGGAAGGAAAGGGTAACGCATGGGAAAGAACGGTCAGGGGAGGCAAGGCTAAGGCACGACAACGCAAGGCTTGGCAATGCACGGAAGGCAAGTAAAGAGGAACGGAAGTAAAGAAGGCAAGGGAAAGCAAAGAAAGGCAAGTGTAACGGAAGGAACGGCACGGCAAGGGGAAACAAGGCTAAGGCACGACAACGCACGCTAGGCAATGCACGGCAAGGCAAGGAAAGGGTAACGCATGGGAAAGCACGGTCAGGCGAGGCAAGGCTAAGGAAAGCCAACGCAAGGCTAGGCAATGCACGGTAAGCAAGCAAGGAGTAACGGAATGCAAGGAAGGAAAGGGAAAGCAAGGGAAGGCAAGGGTAACGGAAGGAACGGCACGGCAAGGGGTAACAAGGCTAAGGCACGACAACACACGGCTAGGAAATGCACGGCAAGGTAAGGAAAGGGTAACGCAAGGCAAGGCACGGTGAGGCTAGGCAAGGTTAATGCACGACAACGCAAGGCTAGGCAATGCACGACAATGCAAGCAAAGCTTAAAGTAAAGGAAGGCACGGTCAGGCGAGATAAGGCTAAGGCACGACAACGCAAGGCTAGGCAATGCACGGAAGGCAAGCAAAGAGTAACGGAAGGTAAGGAAGGCAAGGGAAAGCAAGGAAAGGCAATGGTAACGGAAGGAACGGCACGGCAAGGGGAAACAAGGCTAAGGCACGACAACGCACGCTAGGCAATGCACGGCAAGGCAAGGAAAGGGTAACGCAGGGGAAAGCACGGTCAGGCGAGGCAAGGCTAAGGCATGGCAACGCAAGGCTAGGCAATGCACGGAAGGCAAGCAAAGAGTAACGGAACGCAAGGAAGGCAAGGGAAAGCAAGGGAAGGCAAGGGTAACGGAAGGAACGGCACGGCAAGGGGTAACAAGGCTAAGGCACGACAACGCAGGGCTAGGCAATGCACGGCAAGGCAAGCAAAGAGTAACGGAAGGAAAGGAAGGCAAGGCAAAGCCAAGCAAGGCAAGTGTAACAAAAGGCACGCAACGGCAAGGGGAAACAAGGCTAAGGCACGACAACACACGGCTAGGAAATGCACGGCAAGGCAAGGAAAGGGTAACGCAAGGCAAGGCACGGTGAGGCTAGGCAAGGCTAATGCACGACAACGCAAGGCTAGGCAATGCACGACAATGCAAGGAAAGCTTAAAGCAAAGGAAGGCACGGTCAGGCGACATAAGGCTAAGGCACGACAACGCAAGGCTAGGCAATGCAGGGAAGGCAAGGAAAGAGTAACGGAAGGTAAGGAAGGCAAGGAAAAGGAAGGAAAGGCCAGGGTAACGGAAGGAACGGCACGGCAAGGGGAAACAAGTCTAAGGCACGACAACGCACGCTAGGCAATGCACGGCAAGGCAAGGAAAGGGTAACGCATGGGAAAGCACGGTCAGGGGAGGCAAGGCTAAGGCACGACAACGCAAGGCTTGGCAATGCACGGAAGGCAAGCAAAGAGTAACGGAAGGTAAGCAAGGCAAGGAAAAGGAAGGAAAGGCCAGGGTAACGGAAGGAACGGCACGGCAATGGGAAACAAGTCTAAGGCACGACACCGAACGCTAGGCAATGAACGGCAAGGCAAGGAAAGGGTAACGCATTTGAAAGCACGGTCAGGCGAGGCAACGCTAAGGCACGACAACGCAAGGCTAGGCAATGCACGGAAGGCAAGCAAAGAGTAACGGAAGGTAAGGAAGGCAAGGGAAAGGAAGGAAAGGCAAGTGTAACGGAAGGAACGGCACGGCAAGGGGAAACAAGGCTAAGGCACGACAACGCACGGCTAGGCAAAGCACGGAAAGGCAAGGAAAGGGTAACGCATGGGAAAGCACGGTCAGGCGATGCAAGGATAAGGCATGACAACGCAAGGCTAGGCAATGCACGGAAAGCAAGCAAAGAGTAACGGAATGCAAGGAAGGCAAGGGAAAGCAAGGGAAGGCAAGGGTAACGGAAGGAAGACACGGCAAGGGGAAACAAGGCTAAGGCACGACAACGCAGGGCTAGGCAATGCACGGCAAGGCAAGGAAAGGGTAACGCAGGGGAAGGCACGGTCAGGAGAGGCAAGGATAAGGCACGACAATGCAAGGCTAGGCAATGCACGGCAAAGCAAGGCAAGAGTAACGGAAGGAAAGGAAGGCAAGTCAAAGCCAGGAAAGGCAAGTGTAACAAAAGGCACGCCACGGCAAGGGGAAACAAGGCTAAGGCACGACAACGCACGGCTAGGCAATGCACGGCAAGGCAAGGAAAGGGTAAAGCAAGGCAAGGCACGGTGAGGCTAGGCAAGGCTAATGCAAGACAACGCAAGTCTAGGCAATGCACGACAATGCAAGGAAAGCTTAAAGCAAAGGCAGGCACGGTCAGGCGAGATAAGGCTAAGGCACGACAACGCAAGGCTAGGAAATTCAGGCAAGGCAAGCAAAGAGTAACGGAAGGTAAGCAAGGCAAGGAAAAGGAAGGAAAGGCCAGGGTAACGGAAGGAACGGCACGGCAAGGGGAAACAAGGCTAAGGCACGGCAACGCAGGCTGGGCAATGCACGGCAAGGCAAGGAAAGGGTAACGCAAGGGAAAGCACGTTCAGGCGAGGCAAGGCTAAGGCACGACAACGCAAGGCTAGGCAATTCACGGAAGGCAAGCAGAGTAACGGAAGGTAAGGAAGGCAAGGGAAAGCAAAGAAAGGCAAGTGTAACGGAAGGAAATGCACGGCAAGGGGAAACAAGGCTAAGGCACGACAACGCACGGCTAGGCAATGCACGGCAAGGCAAGCAAAGGGTAACGCAAGGCAAGGCACGGTGAGGCTAGGCAAGGCTAATGCACGGAAACGCAAGGCTAGGCAATGCACGACAATGCAAGGAAAGCTTAAAGCAAAGGCAGGCACGGTCAGGCGAGATAAGGCTAAGGCACGACAACGCAAGGCTAGGCAATGCAGGGAAGGGAAGCAAAGAGTAACGGAAGGTAAGCAAGGAAAGGAAAAGCAAGGAAAGGCAAGGGTAACGGAAGGAATTGCACGGCAAGGGGAAACAAGGCTAAGGCACGGCAACGCAGGCTGGGCAATGCACGGCAAGGCAAGGAAAGGGTAACGCATGGGAAAGCACGTTCAGGCGAGGCAAGGCTAAGGCACGACAACGCAAGGCTAGGCAATGCAAGGAAGGCAAGCAAAGTGTAACGGAAGTAAAGGAAGGCAAGGGAAAGCAAAGAAAGGCAAGTGTAACGGAAGGAACTGCACAGCAAGGGGAAACAAGGCTAAGGCACGACAACGCACGGCTAGGCAATGCACGGCAAGGCAAGCAAAGGGTAGCGCAAGGCAATGCACGGTGAGGCTAGACAAGGCTAATGCACGAAAACGCAAGGCTAGGCAATGCACGACAATGCAAGGAAAGCTTAAAGCAAAGGAAGGCAAGGTCAGGCGAGATAAGGCAAAGGCACGACAACGCGAGGCTAGGAAATTCAGGGAAGGCAAGCAAAGAGTAACGGAAGGTAAGGAAGGCAAGGAAAAGCAAGGAAAGGCAAGGGTAACGGAAGGAACGGCACGGCAAGGGGGAACAAGTCTAAGGCACGACTCCGAACGCTAGGCAATGAACGGCAAGGCAAGGAAAGGGTAACGCATGGGAAAGCACGGTCAGCCGAGGCAAGGCTAAGGAAAGCCAACGCAAGGCTAGGCAATGCACGGAAAGCAAGCAAGGAGTAACGGAATGCAAGGAAGGAAAGGGAAAGCAAGGGAAGGCAAGGGTAACGGAAGGAACGGCACGGCAAGGGGAAACAAGGCTAAGGCACGACAACGCACGCTAGGCAATGCACGGCAAGGCAAGGAAAGGGTAACGCATGGGAAAGCACGGTCAGGGGAGGCAAGGCTAAGGAAAGCCAACGCAAGCCTAGGCAATGCACGGAAAGCAAGCAAGGAGTAACGGAATGCAAGGAAGGAAAGGGAAAGCAAGGGAAGGCAAGGGTAACGGAAGGAACGGCACGGCAAGGGGCAACAAGGCTAAGGCACGACAACACACGGCTAGGAAATGCACGGCAAGGCAAGGAAAGGGTAACGCAAGGCAAGGCACGGTGAGGCTAGGCAAGGTTAATGCACGACAACGCAAGGCTAGGCAATGCAAGACAATGCAAGGAAAGCTTAAAGCAAAGGAAGGCACGGTCAGGCGAGATAAGGCTAAGGCACGACAACGCAAGGCTAGGCAATGCACGGAAGGCAAGCAAAGAGTAACGGAAGGTAAGCAAGGCAAGGAAAAGGAAGGAAAGGCCAGGGTAACGGAAGGAACGGCACGGCAAGGGGAAACAAGTCTAAGGCACGACACCGAACGCTAGGCAATGAACGGCAAGGCAAGGAAAGGGTAACGCATTTGAAAGCACGGTCAGGCGAGGCAACGCTAAGGCACGACAACGCAAGGCTAAGCAATGCACGGAAGGCAAGCAAAGAGTAACGGAAGGTAAGGAAGGCAAGGGAAAGGAAGGAAAGGCAAGTGTAACGGAAGGAACGGCACGGCAAGGGGAAACAAGGCTAAGGCACGACAACGCACGGCGAGGCAATGCACGGAAAGGCAAGGAAAGGGTAACGCATGGGAAAGCACGGTCAGGCGATGCAAGGCTAAGGCATGACAACGCAAGGCTAGGCAATGCACGGAAAGCAAGCAAAGAGTAACGGAACGCAAGGAAGGCAAGGGAAAGCAAGGGAAGGCAAGGGTAACGGAAGGAACGGCACGGTAAGGGGTAACAAGTCTAAGGCACGGCAACGCAGGGCTAGGCAATGCACGGCAAGGCAAGGAAAGGGTAACGCAGGGGAAGGCACGGTCAGGTGAGGCAAGGATAAGGCACGACAATGCAAGGCTAGGCAATGCACGGCAAGGCAAGGAAAGAGTAACGCAAGGCAAGGCACGGTGAGGCTAGGCAAGGCTAATGCACGACAACGCAAGGCTAGGCAATGCACGGCAAGGCAAGGAAAGGGTAACGCATGGGAAAGCACGGTCAGGCGAGGCAAGACTAAGGCATGACAACGCAAGGCTAGGCAATGCACGGAAAGCAAGCAAAGAGTAACGGAACGCAAGGAAGGCAAGGGAAAGCAAGGGAAGGCAAGGTTAACAGAAGGAACGGCACGCCAATGGGTAAGAAGGCTAAGGCACGACAACGCAGGGCTAGGAAATGCACGGCAAGGGAAGGAAAGGGTAACGCAGGGGAAGGCACGGTCAGGTGAGGCAAGGATAAGGCACGACAATGCAAGGCTAGGCAATGCACGGCAAGGCAAGGAAAGAGTAACGGAAGGAAAGGAAGGCAAGGCAAAGCCAGGCAAGGCAAGTGTAACAAAAGGCACGCCACGGCAAGGGGAAACAAGGCTAAGGCACGAAAACGCACGGCTAGGCAATGCACGGCAAGGCAAGGAAAGGGTAACGCAAGGCAAGGCACGGTGAGGCTAGGCAAGGCTAATGCACGGAAACGCAAGGCTAGGCAATGCACGACAATGCAAGGAAAGCTTAAAGCAAAGGCAGGCACGGTCAGGCGAGATAAGGCTAAGGCACGACAACGCAAGGCTAGGCAATGCAGGGAAGGCAAGCAAAGAGTAACGGAAGGTAAGCAAGGCAAGGAAAAGCAAGGAAAGGCAAGGGTAACGGAAGGAATTGCACGGCAAGGGGAAACAAGGCTAAGGCACGGCAACGCAGGCTGGGCAATGCACGGCAAGGCAAGGAAAGGGTAACGCATGGGAAAGCACGTTCAGGCGAGGCAAGGCTAAGGCACGACAACGCAAGGCTAGGCAATGCACGGAAGGCAAGCAAAGAGTAACGGAAGTAAAGGAAGGCAAGGGAAAGCAAGGCAAGGCAAGTGTAACGGAAGGAACTGCACGGCAAGGGGAAACAAGGCTAAGGCACGACAACGCACGGCTAGGCAATGCACGGCAAGGCAAGCAAAGGGTAGCGCAAGGCAATGCACGGTGAGGCTAGACAAGGCTAATGCACGAAAACGCAAGGCTAGGCAATGCACGACAATGCAAGGAAAGCTTAAAGCAAAGGAAGGCAAGGTCAGGCGAGATTAGGCAAAGGCACGACAACGCAAGGCTAGGAAATTCAGGGAAGGCAAGCAAAGAGTAACGGAAGGTAAGGAAGGCAAGGAAAAGCAAGGAAAGGCAAGGGTAACGGAAGGAACGGCACGGCAAGGGGGAACAAGTCTAAGGCACGACTCCGAACGCTAGGCAATGAACGGCAAGGCAAGGAAAGGGTAACGCATGGGAAAGCACGGTCAGCCGAGGCAAGGCTAAGGAAAGCCAACGCAAGGCTAGGCAATGCACGGAAAGCAAGCAAGGAGTAACGGAATGCAAGGAAGGAAAGGGAAAGCAAGGGAAGGCAAGGGTAACGGAAGGAACGGCACGGCAAGGGGAAACAAGGCTAAGGCACGACAACGCACGCTAGGCAATGCACGGCAAGGCAAGGAAAGGGTAACGCATGGGAAAGCACGGTCAGGGGAGGCAAGGCTAAGGAAAGCCAACGCAAGCCTAGGCAATGCACGGAAAGCAAGCAAGGAGTAACGGAATGCAAGGAAGGAAAGGGAAAGCAAGGGAAGGCAAGGGTAACGGAAGGAACGGCACGGCAAGGGGCAACAAGGCTAAGGCACGACAACACACGGCTAGGAAATGCACGGCAAGGCAAGGAAAGGGTAACGCAAGGCAAGGCACGGTGAGGCTAGGCAAGGTTAATGCACGACAACGCAAGGCTAGGCAATGCAAGACAATGCAAGGAAAGCTTAAAGCAAAGGAAGGCACGGTCAGGCGAGATAAGGCTAAGGCACGACAACGCAAGGCTAGGCAATGCACGGAAGGCAAGCAAAGAGTAACGGAAGGTAAGCAAGGCAAGGAAAAGGAAGGAAAGGCCAGGGTAACGGAAGGAACGGCACGGTAAGGGGAAACAAGTCTAAGGCACGACAACGCACGCTAGGCAATGCACGGCAAGGGAAGGAAAGGGTAACGCATTTGAAAGCACGGTCAGGCGAGGCAACGCTAAGGCACGACAACGCAAGGCTAAGCAATGCACGGAAGGCAAGCAAAGAGTAACGGAAGGTAAGGAAGGCAAGGGAAAGGAAGGAAAGGCAAGTGTAACGGAAGGAACGGCACGGCAAGGGGAAACAAGGCTAAGGCACGACAACGCACGGCGAGGCAATGCACGGAAAGGCAAGGAAAGGGTAACGCATGGGAAAGCACGGTCAGGCGATGCAAGGCTAAGGCATGACAACGCAAGGCTAGGCAATGCACGGAAAGCAAGCAAAGAGTAACGGAACGCAAGGAAGGCAAGGGAAAGCAAGGGAAGGCAAGGGTAACGGAAGGAACGGCACGGTAAGGGGTAACAAGTCTAAGGCACGGCAACGCAGGGCTAGGCAATGCACGGCAAGGCAAGGAAAGGGTAACGCAGGGGAAGGCACGGTCAGGTGAGGCAAGGATAAGGCACGACAATGCAAGGCTAGGCAATGCACGGCAAGGCAAGGAAAGAGTAACGCAAGGCAAGGCACGGTGAGGCTAGGCAAGGCTAATGCACGACAACGCAAGGCTAGGCAATGCACGGCAAGGCAAGGAAAGGGTAACGCATGGGAAAGCACGGTCAGGCGAGGCAAGACTAAGGCATGACAACGCAAGGCTAGGCAATGCACGGAAAGCAAGCAAAGAGTAACGGAACGCAAGGAAGGCAAGGGAAAGCAAGGGAAGGCAAGGTTAACAGAAGGAACGGCACGCCAATGGGTAAGAAGGCTAAGGCACGACAACGCAGGGCTAGGAAATGCACGGCAAGGGAAGGAAAGGGTAACGCAGGGGAAGGCACGGTCAGGTGAGGCAAGGATAAGGCACGACAATGCAAGGCTAGGCAATGCACGGCAAGGCAAGGAAAGAGTAACGGAAGGAAAGGAAGGCAAGGCAAAGCCAGGCAAGGCAAGTGTAACAAAAGGCACGCCACGGCAAGGGGAATCAAGGCTAAGGCACGAAAACGCACGGCTAGGCAATGCACGGCAAGGCAAGGAAAGGGTAACGCAAGGCAAGGCACGGTGAGGCTAGGCAAGGCTAATGCACGACAACGCAAGGCTAGGCAATGCACGACAATGCAAGGAAAGCTTAAAGCAAAGGAAGGCACGGTCAGGCGAGATAAGGCTAAGGCACGACAACGCAAGGCTAGGCAATGCACGGAAGGCAAGCAAAGAGTAACGGAAGGTAAGGAAGGCAAGGGAAAGCAAAGAAAGGCAAGTGTAACGGAAGGAACGGCACGGCAAGGGGAAACAAGGCTAAGGCACGACAACGCACGCTAGGCAAAGCACGGCAAGGCAAGGAAAGGGTAACGCATGGGAAAGCACGGTCAGGCGAGGCAAGCCTAAGGCATGACAACGCAAGGCTAGGCAATGCACCGAAAGCAAGCAAAGAGTAACGGAACGCAAGGAAGGCAAGGGAAAGCAAGGGAAGGCAAGGGTAACGGAAGGAACGGCACGGCAAGGGGTAACAAGGCTAAGGCACGAAAACGCAGGGCTAGGCAATGCACGGCAAGGCAAGGAAAGAGTAACGGAAGGAACGGAAGGCAAGGCAAAGCCAGGCAAGGCAAGTGTAACAAAAGGCACGCAACGGCAAGGGATAACAAGGCTAAGGCACGACAACACACGGCTAGGAAATGCACGGCAAGGCAAGGAAAGGGTAACGCAAGGCAAGGCACGGTGAGGCTAGGCAAGGCTAATGCACGACAACGCAAGGATAGGCAATGCACGACAATGCAAGGAAAGCTTAAAGCAAAGGAAGGCACGGTCAGAAGAGATAAGGCTAAGGCACGACAACGCAAGTCTAGGCAATGCAGGGAAGGCAAGCAAAGAGTAACGGAAGGTAAGGAAGGCAAAGGAAAGCAAGGAAAGGCAATGGTAACGGAAGGAACGGCACGGCAAGGGGAAACAAGTCTAAGGCACGACAACGCACGCTAGGCAATGCACGGCAAGGGAAGGAAAGGGTAACGCATGGGAAAGAACGGTCAGGGGAGGCAAGGCTAAGGCACGACAACGCAAGGCTTGGCAATGCACGGAAGGCAAGCAAAGAGTAACGGAAGTAAGGAAGGCAAGGGAAAGCAAAGAAAGGCAAGTGTAACGGAAGGAACGGCACGGCAAGGGGAAACAAGGCTAAGGCACGACAACGCACGCTAGGCAATGCACGGCAAGGCAAGGAAAGGGTAACGCATGGGAAATCACGGTCAGGCGAGGCAAGGCTAAGGAAAGCCAACGCAAGGCTAGGCAATGCACGGTAAGCAAGCAAGGAGTAACGGAATGCAAGGAAGGAAAGGGAAAGCAAGGGAAGGCAAGGGTAACGGAAGGAACGGCACGGCAAGGGGTAACAAGTCTAAGGCACGACAACACACGGCTAGGAAATGCACGGCAAGGTAAGGAAAGGGTAACGCAAGGCAAGGCACGGTGAGGCTAGGCAAGGTTAATGCACGACAACGCAAGGCTAGGCAATGCACGACAATGCAAGGAAAGCTTAAAGTAAAGGAAGGCACGGTCAGGCGAGATAAGGCTAAGGCACGACAACGCAAGGCTAGGCAATGCACGAAAGGCAAGCAAAGAGTAACGGAAGGTAAGGAAGGCAAGGGAAAGCAAGGACAGGCAATGGTAACGGAAGGAACGGCACGGCAAGGGGAAACAATGCTAAGGCACGACAACGCACGCTAGGCAATGCACGGCAAGGCAAGGAAAGGGTAACGCATGGGAAAGCACGGTCAGGCGAGGCAAGGCTAAGGCACGACAACCCAAGGCTAGGCAATGCACGGAAGGCAAGCAAAGAGAAACGGAAGGTAAGGAAGGAAAGGGAAAGCAAAGAAAGGCAAGTGTAACGGAAGGAACGGCACGGCAAGGGGAAACAAGGCTAAGGCACGACAACGCAAGGCTAGGCAATGCACGGCAAGGCAAGCAAAGGGTAACGCAAGGAAAGGCACGGTGAGGCTAGGCAAGGCTAATGCACGAAAACGCAAGGCTAGGCGATGCACGACAATGCAAGGAAAGCTTAAAGCAAAGGAAGGCAAGGTCAGGCGAGATAAGGCTAAGGCACGACAACGCAAGGCTAGGAAATTCAGGGAAGGCAAGCATAGAGTAACGGAAGGTAAGCAAGGCAAGGAAAAGGAAGGAAAGGCCAGGGTAACGGAAGGAACGGCACGGCAATGGGAAACAAGTCTAAGGCACGACACCGAAGGCTAAGCAATGAACGGCAAGGCAAGGAAAGGGGAACGCATTTGAAAGCACGGTCAGGCGAGGCAACGCTAAGGCACGACAACGCAAGGCTAGGCAATGCACGGAAGGCAAGCAAAGAGTAACGGAAGGTAAGGAAGGCAAGGGAAATGAAGGAAAGGCAAGTGTAACGGAAGGAACGCCACGGCAAGGGGAAACAAGGCTAAGGCACGACAACGCACGGCTAGGCAATGCACGGAAAGGCAAGGAAAGGGTAACGCATGGGAAAGCACGGTCAGGCGATGCAAGGCTAAGGCATGACAACGCAAGGCTAGGCAATGCACCGAAAGCAAGCAAAGAGTAACGGAACGCAAGGAAGGCAAGGGAAAGTAAGGGAAGGCAAGGGTAACGGAAGGAACGGCACGGTAAGGGGTAACAAGGCTAAGGCACGGCAACGCAGGGCTAGGCAATGCACGGCAAGGCAAGGAAAGGGTAACGCAGGGGAAGGCACGGTCAGGTGAGGCAAGGATGAGGCACGACAATGCAAGGCTAGGCAATGCACGGCAAGGCAAGGCAAGAGTAACGGAAGGAAAGGATGGCAAGTCAAAGGCAGGAAAGGCAAGTGTAACAAAAGGCACGGCACGGCAAGGGGAAACAAGGCTAAGGCACGACAACGCACGGCTAGGCAATGCACGGCAAGGCAAGTAAAGGGTAACGCAAGGCAAGGCACGGTGACGCTAGGCAAGGCTAATGCACGACAACGCAAGGCTAGGCAATGCACGACAATGCAAGGAAAGCTTAAAGCAAAGGAAGGCAAGGTCAGGCGAGATAAGGCAAAGGCACGACAACGCAAGGCTAGGCAATTCAGGGAAGGCAAGCAAAGAGTAACGGAAGGTAAGGAAGGCAAGGAAAAGCAAGGAAAGGCAAGGGTAACGGAAGGAACGGCACGGCAAGGGGGAACAAGTCTAAGGCACGACACCGAACGCTAGGCAATGAACGGCAAGGCAAGGAAAGGGTAACGCATGGGAAAGCACGGTCAGGCGAGGCAAGGCTAAGGCACGACAACGCAAGGCTAGGCAATGCACGGAAGGCAAGCAAAGAGTAACGGAAGGTAAGTAAGGCAAGGGAAAGCAAGGAAAGGCAAGTGTAACGGAAGTACCGGCACGCCAATGGGTAAGAAGGCTAAGGCACGACAACGCAGGGCTAGGCAATGCACGGCAAGGGAAGGAAAGGGCAACGCAGGGGAAGGCACGGTCAGGTGAGGCAAGGATAAGGCACGACAATGCAAGGCTAGGCAATGCACGGCAAGGCAAGGAAAGAGTAACGGAAGGAAAGGAAGGCAAGGCAAAGCCAGGCAAGTGTAACAAAAGGCACGCCACGGCAAGGGGAATCAAGGCTAAGGCACGACAACGCACGGCTAGGCAATGCACGGCAAGGCAAGTAAAGGGTAACGCAAGGCAAGGCACGGTGAGGCTAGGCAAGGCTAATGCACGACAACGCAAGGCTAGGCAATGCACGACAATGCAAGGAAAGCTTAAAGGAAAGGAAGGCACGGTCAGGCGAGATAAGGCTAAGGCACGACAACGCAAGGCTAGGCAATGCACGGAAGGCAAGCAAAGAGTAACGGAAGGTAAAGAAGGCAAGGGAAAGCAAAGAAAGGCAAGTGTAACGGAAGGAACGGCACGGCAAGGGGAAACAACCTAAGGCACGACAACGCACGCTAGGCAAAGCACGGCAAGGCAAGGAAAGGGTAACGCATGGGAAAGCACGGTCAGGCGAGGCAAGCCTAATGCATGACAACGCAAGGCTAGGCAATGCACGGAAAGCAAGCAAAGAGTAACGGAACGCAAGGAAGGCAAGGGAAAGCAAGGGAAGGCAAGGGTAACGGAAGGAAGGGCACGGCAAGTGGTAACAAGGCTAAGGCACGACAACGCAGTGCTAGGCAATGCACGGCAAGGCAAGGAAAGAGTAACGGAAGGAAAGGAATGCAAGGCAAAGCCAGGCAAGGCAAGTGTAACAAAAGGCACGCAACGGCAAGGGGAAACAAGGCTAAGGCACGAAAACACACGGCTAGGAAATGCACGGCAAGGCAAGGAAAGGGTAACGCAAGGCAAGGCACGGTGAGGCTAGGCAAGGCTAATGCACGACAACGCAAGGCTAGGCAATGCACGAAAATGCAAGTAAAGCTTAAAGCAAAGGAAGGCACGGTCAGGCGAGATAAGGCTAAGGCACGACAACGCAAGGCTAGGCAATGCAGGGAAGGCAAGCAAAGAGTAACGGAAAGTAAGGAAGGCAAGGGAAAGCAAGGAAAGGCAATGGTAACGGAAGGAACGGCACGGCAAGGGGAAACAAGTCTAAGGCACGACAACGCACGCTAGGCAATGCACGGCAAGGCAAGGAAAGGGTAACGCATGGGAAAGCACGGTCAGGGGAGGCAAGGCTAAGGCACGACAACGCAAGGCTTGGCAATGCACGGAAGGCAAGCAAAGAGTAACGGAAGGTAAGGAAGGCAAGGGAAAGCAAAGAAAGGCAAGTGTAACGGAAGGAACGGCACGGCAAGGGGAAAGAAGTCTAAGGCACGACAACGCACGCTAGGCAATGCACGGCAAGGCAAGTAAAGGGTAACGCATGGGAAAGCACGTTCAGGCGAGGCAAGGCTAAGGAAAGCCAACGCAAGGCTAGGCAATGCACGGAAGGCAAGCAAAGAGTAACGGAAGGAAAGGAAGGCAAGGGAAAGCAAGGGAAGGCAAGGGTAACGGAAGGAACGGCACGGCAAGGGGTAACAAGGCTAAGGCAAGGCAACGCAGGGCTAGGCAATGCACGGCAAGGCAAGGAAAGGGTAACGCAGGGGAAGGCACGGTCAGGTGAGGCAAGGATAAGGCACGACAATGCAAGGCTAGGCAATGCACGGCAAGGCAAGGAAAGAGTAACGGAAGGAAAGGAAGGCAAGTCAAAGCCAGGAAAGGCAAGTGTAACAAAAGGCACGCCACGGCAAGGGGAAACAAGGCTAAGGCACGACAACGCACGGCTAGGCAATGCACGGCAAGGCAAGGAAAGGGTAACGCAAGGCAAGGCACGGTGAGGCTAGGCAAGGCTAATGCACGACAACGCAAGGCTAGGCAATGCACGACAATGCAAGGAAAGCTTAAAGCAAAGGCAGGCACGGTCAGGCGAGATAAGGCTAAGGCACGACAACGCAAGGCTAGGCAATGCAGGGAAGGGAAGCAAAGAGTAACGGAAGGTAAGGAAGGCAAGGAAAAGCTAGGAAAGGCAAGGGTAACGGAAGGAACGGCACGGCAAGGGGGAACAAGTCTAAGGCACGACTCCGAACGCTAGGCAATGAACGGCAAGGCAAGGAAAGGGTAACGCATGGGAAAGCACGGTCAGGCGAGGCAAGGCTAAGGAAAGCCAACGCAAGGCTAGGCAATGCACGGAAAGCAAGCAAAGGTTAAGGGAACGCAAGGAAGGCAAGGGAAAGCAAGGGAAGGCAAGGGTAACGGAAGGAAGGGCACGGCAAGGGGTAACAAGGCTAAGGCACGACAACGCAGGGCTAGGCAATGCACGGCAAGGCAAGGAAAGAGTAACGGAAGGAAAGGAATGCAAGGCAAAGCCAGGCAAGGCAAGTGTAACAAAAGGCACGCAACGGCTAGGGGAAACAAGGCTAAGGCACGAAAACACACGGCTAGGAAATGCACGGCAAGGCAAGGAAAGGGTAACGCAAGGCAAGGCACGGTGAGGCTAGGCAAGGCTAATGCACGACAACGCAAGGCTAGGCAATGCACGAAAATGCAAGTAAAGCTTAAAGCAAAGGAAGGCACGGTCAGGCGAGATAAGGCTAAGGCACGACAACGCAAGGCTAGGCAATGCAGGGAAGGCAAGCAAAGAGTAACGGAAGGTAAGGAAGGCAAGGGAAAGCAAGGAAAGGCAATGGTAACGGAAGGAACGGCACGGCAAGGGGAAACAAGTCTAAGGCACGACAACGCACGCTAGGCAATGCACGGCAAGGCAAGGAAAGGGTAACGCATGGGAAAGCACGGTCAGGGGAGGCAAGGCTAAGGCACGACAACGCAAGGCTTGGCAATGCACGGAAGGCAAGCAAAGAGTAACGGAAGGTAAGGAAGGCAAGGGAAAGCAAAGAAAGGCAAGTGTAACGGAAGGAACGGCACGGCAAGGGGAAAGAAGTCTAAGGCACGACAACGCACGCTAGGCAATGCACGGCAAGGCAAGTAAAGGGTAACGCATGGGAAAGCACGTTCAGGTGAGGCAAGGCTAAGGAAAGCCAACGCAAGGCTAGGCAATGCACGGAAAGCAAGCAAGGAGTAACGGAATGCAAGGAAGGAAAGGGAAAGCAAGGGAAGGCAAGGGTAACGGAAGGAACGGCACGGTAAGGGGTAACAAGGCTAAGGCACGGCAACGCAGGGCTAGGCAATGCACGGCAAGGCAAGGAAAGGGTAACGCAGGGGAAGGCACGGTCAGGTGAGGCAAGGATAAGGCACGACAATGCAAGGCTAGGCAATGCACGGCAAGGCAAGGAAAGAGTAACGGAAGGAAAGGAAGGCAAGTCAAAGCCAGGAAAGGCAAGTGTAACAAAAGGCACGCCACGGCAAGGGGAAACAAGGCTAAGGCACGACAACGCACGGCTAGGCAATGCACGGCAAGGCAAGGAAAGCTTAAAGCAAAGGAAGGCACGGTCAGGCGAGATAAGGCTAAGGCACGACAACGCAAGGCTAGGCAATGCAGGGAAGGCAAGCAAAGAGTAACGGAAGGTAAGGAAGGCAAGGAAAAGCAAGGAAAGGCAAGGGTAACGGAAGGAACGGCACGGCAAGGGGGAACAAGTCTAAGGCACGACTCCGAACGCTAGGCAATGAACGGCAAGGCAAGGAAAGCGTAACGCATGGGAAAGCACGGTCAGGCGAGGCAAGGCTAAGGAAAGCCAACGCAAGGCTAGGCAATGCACGGAAAGCAAGCAAGGAGTAACGGAATGCAAGGAAGGAAAGGGAAAGCAAGGGAAGGCAAGGGTAACGGAAGGAACGGCACGGCAAGGGGAAACAAGGCTAAGGCACGACAACGCACGCTAGGCAATGCACGGCAAGGCAAGGAAAGGGTAACGCATGGGAAAGTACGGTCAGGCGAGGCAAGGCTAAGGAAAGCCAACGCAAGGCTAGGCAATGCACGGAAAGCAAGCAAGGAGTAACGGAATGCAAGGAAGGAAAGGGAAAGCAAGGAAGGCAAGGGTAACGGAAGGAACGGCACGGCAAGGGGTAACAAGGCTAAGGCACGACAACACACGGCTAGGAAATGCACGGCAAGGCAAGGAAAGGGTAACGCAAGGCAAGGCACGGTGAGGCAAGGCAAGGTTAATGCACGAGATCGCAAGGCTAGGCAATGCAAGACAATGCAAGGAAAGCTTAAAGCAAAGGAAGGCACGGTCAGGCGAGATAAGGCTAAGGCACGACAACGCAAGGCTAGGCAATTCAGGGAAGGCAAGCAAAGAGTAACGGAAGGTAAGCAAGGCAAGGAAAAGGAAGGAAAGGCCAGGGTAACGGAAGGAACGGCACGGCAAGGGGAAACAAGTCTAAGGCACGACACCGAACGCTAGGCAATGAACGGCAAGGCAAGGAAAGTGTAACGCATTTGAAAGCACGGTCAGGCGAGGCAACGCTAAGGCACGACAACGCAAGGCTAGGCAATGCACGGAAGGCAAGCAAAGAGTAACGGAAGGTAAGGAAGGCAAGGGAAAGGAAGGAAAGGCAAGTGTAACGGAAGGAACGGCACGGCAAGGGGAAACAAGGCTAAGGCACCACAACGCACGGCTAGGCAATGCACGGAAAGGCAAGGAAAGGGTAACGCATGGGAAAGCACGGTCAGGCGATGCAAGGCTAAGGCATGACAACGCAAGGCTAGGCAATGCACGGAAAGCAAGCAAAGAGTAACAGAACGCAAGGAAGGCAAGGGAAAGCAAGGGAAGGCAAGGGTAACGGAACGAACGGCACGGTAAGGGGTAACAAGTCTAAGGCACGGCAACGCAGGGCTAGGCAATGCACGGCAAGGCAAGGAAAGGGTAACGCAGGGGAAGGCACGGTCAGGTGAGGCAAGGATAAGGCACGACAATGCAAGGCTAGGCAATGCACGGAAAGCAAGCAAGGAGTAACGGAATGGAAGGAAGGAAAGGGAAAGCAAGGGAAGGCAAGGGTAACGGAAGGAACGGCACGGCAAGGGGAAACAATGGTAAGGCACGACAACGCAAGCTAGGCAATGCACGGCAAGGCAAGGAAAGGGTAACGCATGGGAAAGCACGGTCAGGCGAGGCAAGGCTAAGGCACGACAACCCAAGGCTAGGCAATGCACGGAAGGCAAGCAAAGAGAAACGGAAGGTAAGGAAGGAAAGGGAAAGCAAAGAAAGGCAAGTGTAACGGAAGGAACGGCACGGCAAGGGGAAACAAGGCTAAGGCACGGCAACGCACGGCTAGGCAATGCACGGCAAGGCAAGGAGAAGGTAACGCAAGGCAAGGCACGGTGAGGCTAGGCAAGGCTAATGCACGAAAACGCAAGGCTAGGCGATGCACGACAATGCAAGGAAAGCTTAAAGCAAAGGAAGGCAAGGTCAGGCGAGATAAGGCTAAGGCACGACAACGCAAGGCTAGGAAATTCAGGGAAGGCAAGCAAAGAGTAACGGAAGGTAAGCAAGGCAAGGAAAAGGAAGGAAAGGCCAGGGTAACGGAAGGAACGGCACGGCAAGGGGAAACAAGTCTAAGGCACGACACCGAACGCTAGGCAATGAACGGCAAGGCAAGGAAAGGGTAACGCATTTGAAAGCACGGTCAGGCGAGGCAACGCTAAGGCACGACAACGCAAGTCTAGGCAATGCACGGAAGGCAAGCAAAGAGTAACGGAAGGTAAGGAAGGCAAGGGAAAGAAAGGAAAGGCAAGTGTAACGGAAGGAACGGCACGGCAAGGGGAAACAAGGCTAAGGCACGACAACGCACGGCTAGGCAATGCACGGAAAGGCAAGGAAAGGGTAACGCATGGGAAAGCACGGTCAGGCGATGCAAGGCTAAGGCATGACAACGCAAGGCTAGGCAATGCACGGAAAGCAAGCAAAGAGTAACGGAACGCAAGGAAGGCAAGGGAAAGCAAGGGAAGGCAAGTGTAACGGAAGGAACGGCACGGCAAGGGGAAACAAGGCTAAGGCACGACAACGCACGGCTAGGCAATGCACGGCAAGGCAAGCAAAGGGTAACGCAAGGCAAGGCACGGTGAGGCTAGGCAAGGCTAATGCACGGAAACGCAAGGCTAAGCAATGCACGACAATGCAAGGAAAGCTTAAAGCAAAGGAAGGTAAGGTCAGGGGAGATAAGGCAAAGGCACGACAACGCAAGGCTAGGCAATTCAGGGAAGGCAAGCAAAGAGTAACGGAAGGTAAGGAAGGCAAGGAAAAGCAAGGAAAGGCAAGGGTAACGGAAGGAACGGCACGGCAAGGGGGAACAAGTCTAAGGCACGACACCGAACGCTAGGCAATGAACGGCAAGGCAAGGAAAGGGTAACGCATGGGAAAGCACGGTCAGGCGAGGCAAGGCTAAGGCACGACAACGCAAGGGTAGGCAATGCACGGCAAGGCAAGGAAAGAGTAACGGAAGGAAAGGAAGGCAAGGCAAAGCCAGGCAAGGCAAGTGGAACAAAAGGCACGCCACGGCAAGGGGAATCAAGGCTAAGGCACGAGAACGCACGGCTAGGCAATGCACGGCAAGGCAAGGAAAGGGTAACGCAAGGCAAGGCACGGTGAGGCTAGGCAAGGCTAATGCACGACAACGCAAGGCTAGGCAATGCACGACAATGCAAGGAAGCTTAAAGCAAAGGAAGGCACGGTCAGGCGAGATAAGGCTAAGGCACGACAACGCAAGGCTAGGCAAAGCACGGAAGGCAAGCAAAGAGTAACGGAAGGTAAGGAAGGCAAGGGAAAGCAAAGAAAGGCAAGTGTAACGGAAGGAACGGCACGGCAAGGGGAATCAAGGCTAAGGCACGACAACGCACGGCTAGGCAATGCACGGCAAGGCAAGGAAAGGGTAACGCAAGGCAAAGCACGGTCAGGCGAGGCAAGCCTAAGGCATGACAATGCAAGGCTAGGCAATGCACGGAAAGCAAGCAAAGAGTAACGGAACGCAAGGAAAGCAAGGGAAAGCAAGGGAAGGCAAGGGTAACGGAAGGAACGGCACGGCAAGGGGTAACAAGGCTAAGGCACGACAACGCAGGGCTAGGCAATGCACGGCAAGGCAAGGAAAGAGTAACGGAAGGAAAGGAAGGCAAGGCAAAGCCAGGCAAGGCAAGTGTAACAAAAGGCACGCAACGGCAAGGGGAAACAAGGCTAAGGCACGACAACACACGGCTAGGAAATGCACGGCAAGGCAAGGAAAGGGTAACGCAAGGCAAGGCACGGTGAGGCTAGGCAAGGCTAATGCACGACAACGCAAGGCTAGGCAATGCACGACAATGCAAGGAAAGCTTAAAGTAAAGGAAGGCACGGTCAGGCGACATAAGGCTAAGGCACGACAACGCAAGGCTAGGCAATGCTGGGAAGGCAAGCAAAGAGTAACGGAAGGTAAGCAAGGCAAGGAAAAGCAAGGAAAGGCAAGGGTAACGGAAGGAACGGCACGGCAAGGGGAAACAAGTCTAAGGCACGACAACGCACGCTAGGCAATGCACGGCAAGGCAAGGAAAGGGTAACGCATGGGAAAGCACGGTCAGGGGAGGCAAGGCTAAGGCACGACAACGCAAGGCTTGGCAATGCACGGAAGGCAAGCAAAGAGTAATGGAAGGTAAGGAAGGCAAGGGAAATCAAAGAAAGGCAAGTGTAACGGACGGAACGGCACGGCAAGGGGAAACAAGGCTAAGGCACGACAACGCACGCTAGGCAATGCACGGCAAGGCAAGGAAAGGGTAACGCATGGGAAAGCACGGTCAGGCGAGGCAAGGCTAAGGAAAGCCAACGCACGGCTAGGCAATGCACGGAAAGCAAGCAAGGAGTAACGGAATGCAAGGAAGGAAAGGGAAAGCAAGGGAAGGCAAGGGTAACGGAAGGAACGGCACGGCAAGGGGAAACAAGGCTAAGGCACGACAACGCACGCTAGGCAATGCACGGCAAGGCAAGGAAAGGGTAACGCATGGGAAAGCACGGTCAGGCGAGGCAAGGCTAAGGAAAGCCAACGCAAGGCGAGGCAATGCACGGAAAGCAAGCAAGGAGTAACGGAATGCAAGGAAGGAAAGGGAAAGCAAGGGAAGGCAAGGGTAACGGAAGGAACGGCACGGCAAGGGGTAACAAGGCTAAGGCACGACAACACACGGCTAGGAAATGCACGGCAAGGCAAGGAAAGGGTAACGCAAGGCAAGGCACGGTGAGGCTAGGCAAGGTTAATGCACGACAACGCAAGGCTAGGCAATGCAAGACAATGCAAGGAAAGCTTAAAGCAAAGGAAGGCACGGTCAGGCGAGATAAGGCTAAGGCACGACAACGCAAGGCTAGGCAATTCAGGGAAGGCAAGCAAAGAGTAACGGAAGGTAAGCAAGGCAAGGAAAAGGAAGGAAAGGCCAGGGTAACGGAAGGAACGGCATGGCAAGGGGAAACAAGTCTAAGGCACGACACCGAACGCTAGGCAATGAACGGCAAGGCAAGGAAAGTGTAACGCATTTGAAAGCACGGTCAGGCGAGGCAACGCTAAGGCACGACAACGCAAGGCTAGGCAATGCACGGAAGGCAAGCAAAGAGTAACGGAAGGTAAGGAAGGCAAGGGAAAGCAAGGGAAGGCAAGGGTAACGGAAGGAACGGCACGGCAAGGGGAAACAAGGCTAAGGCACGACAACGCACGGCTAGGCAATGCACGGAAAGGCAAGGAAAGGGTAACGCATGGGAAAGCACGGTCAGGCGATGCAAGGCTAAGGCATGACAACGCAAGGCTAGGCAATGCACGGCAAGGCAAGGAAAGAGTAACGGAAGGAAAGGAAGGCAAGTCAAAGCCAGGAAAGGCAAGTGTAACAAAAGGCACGCCACGGCAAGGGGAAACAAGGCTAAGGCACGACAACGCATGGCTAGGCAATGCACGGCAAGGCAAGGAAAGGGTAACGCAAGGCAAGGCACGCTGAGGCTAGGCAAGGTTAATGCACGACAACGCAAGGCTAGGCAATGCACGACAATGCAAGGAAAGCTTAAAGCAAAGGAAGGCACGGTCAGGCGAGATAAGGCTAAGGCACGACAACCCAAGGCTAGGCAATGCACGGCAAGGCAAGCAAAGGGTAACGGAAGGTAAGCAAGGCAAGGAAAAGCAAGGAAAGGCAAGGGTAACGGAAGGAATTGCACGGCAAGGGGAAACAAGGCTAAGGCACGGCAACGCAGGCTGGGCAATGCACGGCAAGGCAAGGAAAGGGTAACGCATGGGAAAGCACGTTCAGGCGAGGCAAGGCTAAGGCACCACAACGCAAGGCTAGGCAATGCACGGAAGGCAAGCAAAGAGTAACGGATGGTAAGGAAGGCAAGGGAAAGCAAAGAAAGGCAAGTGTAACGGAAGGAACGGCACGGCAAGGGGAAACAAGGCTAAGGCACGACAACGCACGGCTAGGCAATGCACGGCAAGGCAAGCAAAGGGTAACGCAAGGCAATGCACGGTGAGGCTAGACAAGGCTAATGCACGAAAACGCAAGGCTAGGCAATGCACGACAATGCAAGGAAAGCTTAAAGCAAAGGAAGGCAAGGTCAGGCGAGATAAGGCAAAGGCACGACAACGCAAGGCTAGGCAATTCAGGTAATCCAAGCAAAGAGTAACGGAATGTAAGGAAGGCAAGGTAAAGCAAGGAAAGGCAAGGGTAACGGAAGGAACGGCACGGCAAGGGGGAACAAGTCTAAGGCACGACACCGAACGCTAGGCAATGAACGGCAAGGGAAGGAAAGGGTAACGCATGGGAAAGCACGGTCAGGCGAGGCAAGGCTAAGGCACGACAACGCAAGGCTAGGCAATGCACGGAAGGCAAGCAAAGAGTAACGGAAGGTAAGGAAGGCAAGGGAAAGCAAGGAAAGGCAAGTGTAACGGAAGGAACGGCACGGCAAGGGGAAACAAGGCTACGGCACGACAACGCACGGCTAGGCAATGCACGGCAAGGCAAGGAAAGGGTAACGCATGGGAAAGCACGGTCAGGCGAGGCAAGGCTAAGGCATGACAACGCAAGGCTAGGCAATGCACGGAAAGCAAGCAAAGAGTAACGGAATGCAAGGAAGTCAATGGAAAGAAAGGGAAGGCAAGGGTAACGGAAGGAACGGCACGGCAAGGGGTAACAAGGCTAACGCACGGCAACGCAGGGTTAGGCAATGCACGGCAAGGCAAGGAAAGGGTAACGCAGGGGAAGGCACGGTCAGGTGAGGCATGGATAAGGCACGACAATGCAAGGCTAGGCAATGCACGGCAAGGCAAGGAAAGAGTAACGGAAGGAAAGGAAGGCAAGTCAAAGCCAGGAAAGGCAAGTGTAACAAAAGGCACGCCACGGCAAGGGGAAACAAGGCTAAGGCACGACAACTCACGGCTAGGCAATGCATGGCAAGGCAAGGAAAGGGTAACGCAAGGCAAGGCACGGTGAGGCTAGGCAAGGCTAATGCACGACAACGCAAGGCTAGGCAATGTACGACAATGCAAGGAAAGCTTAAAGCAAAGGAAGGCACGGTCAGGCGAGATAAGGCTAAGGCACGACAACGCAAGGCTAGGCAATGCAGGGAAGGGAAGCAAAGAGTAACGGAAGGTAAGCAAGGCAAGGAAAAGCAAGGAAAGGCAAGGGTATCGGAAGGAATTGCACGGCAAGGGGAAACAAGGCTAAGGCACGGCAACGCAGGCTGGGCAATGCACGGCAAGGCAAGGAAAGGGTAACGCATGGGAAAGCACGGTCAGGGGAGGCAAGGCTAAGGCACGACAACGCAAGGCTTGGCAATGCACGGAAGGCAAGCAAAGAGTAACGGAAGGTAAGGAAGACAAGGGAAAGCAAAGAAAGGCAAGTGTAACGGAAGGAACGGCACGGCAAGGGGAAACAAGGCTAAGGCACGACAACGCACGCTAGGCAATGCACGGCAAGGCAAGGAAAGGGTAACGCATGGGAAAGCACGGTCAGGCGAGGCAAGGCTAAGGAAAGCCAACGCAAGGCTAGGCAATGCACGGAAAGCAAGCAAGGAGTAACGGAATGCAAGGAAGGAAAGGGAAAGCAAGGGAAGGCAAGGGTAACGGAAGGAACGGCACGGCAAGGGGTAACAAGGCTAAGGCACGACAACACACGGCTAGGAAATGCACGGCAAGGCAAGGAAAGGGTAACGCAAGGCAAGGCACGGTGAGGCTAGGCAAGGTTAATGCACGACAACGCAAGGCTAGGCAATGCACGACAATGCAAGGAAAGCTTAAAGCAAAGGAAGGCACGGTCAGGCGAGATAAGGCAAAGGCACGACAACGCAAGGCTAGGCAATTCAGGGAAGGGAAGCAAAGAGTAACGGAAGGTAAGCAAGGCAAGGAAAAGCAAGGAAAGGCAAGGGTAACGGAAGGAATTGCACGGCAAGGGGAAACAAGGCTAAGGCACGGCAACGCAAGGCTAGGCAATGCACGGCAAGGCAAGCAAAGAGTAACGGAAGTTAAGGAAGGCAAGGGAAAGCAAGGAAAGGCAAGTGTAACGGAAGGAACTGCACGGCAAGGGGAAACAAGGCTAAGGCACGACAACGCACGGCTAGGCAATGCACGGCAAGGCAAGCAAAGGGTAACGCAAGGCAATGCACGGTGAGGCTAGACAAGGCTAATGCACGGAAACGCAAGGCTAGGCAATGCACGACAATGCAAGGAAAGCGTAAAGCAAAGGAAGGCACGGTCAGGCGAGATAAGGCTAAGGCACGACAACGAAAGGCTAGGCAATTCAGGGAAGGCAAGCAAAGAGTAACGGAAGGTAAGGAAGGCAAGGAAAAGCAAGGAAAGGCAAGGGTAACGGAAGGAACGGCACGGCAAGGGGGAACAAGTCTAAGGCACGACTCCGAACGCTAGGCAATGAACGGCAAGGCAAGGAACGGGTAACGCATGGGAAAGCACGGTCAGGCGAGGCAAGGCTAAGGAAAGCCAACGCAAGGCTAGGCAATGCACGGAAAGCAAGCAAGGAGTAACGGAATGCAAGGAAGGAAAGGGAAAGGAAGGAAAGGCAAGTGTAACGGAAGGAACGGCACGGCAAGGGGAAACAAGGCTAAGGCACGACAACGCACGGCTAGGCAATGCACGGAAAGGCAAGGAAAGGGTAACGCATGGGAAAGCACGGTCAGGCGATGCAAGGCTAAGGCATCACAACGCAAGGCTAGGCAATGCACGGAAAGCAAGCAAAGAGTAACGGAACGCAAGGAAGGCAAGCGAAAGCAAGGGAAGGCAAGGGTAACGGAAGGAACGGCACGGTAAGGGGTAACAAGTCTAAGGCACGGCAACGCAGGGCTAGGCAATGCACGGCAAGGCAAGGAAAGGGTAACGCAGGGGAAGGCACGGTCAGGTGAGGCAAGGATAAGGCACGACAATGCAAGGCTAGGCAATGCACGGCAAGGCAAGGAAAGAGTAACGGAAGGAAAGGAAGGCAAGTCAAAGCCAGGAAAGGCAAGTGTAACAAAAGGCACGCCACGGCAAGGGGAAACAAGGCTAAGGCACGACAACGCACGGCTAGGCAATGCACGGCAAGGCAAGGAAAGGGTAACGCAAGGCAAGGCACGGTGAGGCTAGGCAACGCTAATGCACGACAACGCAAGGCTAGGCAATGCACGACAATGCAAGGAAAGCTTAAAGCAAAGGAAGGCACGGTCAAGCGAGATAAGGCTAAGGCACGACAACGCAAGGCTAGGCAATGCAGGGAAGGGAAGCAAAGAGTAACGGAAGGTAAGCAAGGCAAGGAAAAGCAAGGAAAGGCAAGGGTAACGGAAGGAATTGCACGGCAAGAGGAAACAAGACTAAGGCACGGCAACGCAGGCTGGGCAATGCACGGCAAGGCAAGGAAAGCGTAACGCATGGGAAAGCACGTTCATGCGAGGCAAGGCTAAGGCACGACAACGCAAGGCTAGGCATTGCAGGGAAGGCAAATAAAGAGTAACGGAATGTAAGGAAGGCAAGGGAAAGCAAGGAAAGGCAAGTGTAACGGAAGGAACGGCACGGCAAGGGGAAACAAGGCTAAGGCACGACAAGGCACGGCTAGGCAATGCACGGCAAGGCAAGCAAAGGGTAACGCAAGGAAAGGCACGGTGAGGCTAGGCAAGGCTAATGCAGGAAAACGCAAGGCTAGGCGATGCACGACAATGCAAGGAAAGCTTAAAGCAAAGGAAGGCAAGGTCAGGCGAGATAAGGCTAAGGCACGACAATGCAAGGCTAGGCAATGCACGGCAAGGCAAGGAAAGAGTAACGGAAGGAAAGGAAGGCAAGTCAAAGCCAGGAAAGGCAAGTGTAACAAAAGGCACGCCACGGCAAGGGGAAACAAGGCTAAGGCACGACAACGCACGGCTAGGCAATGCACGGCAAGGCAAGGAAAGGGTAACGCAAGGCAAGGCACGGTGAGGCTAGGCAAGGCTAATGCACGACAACGCAAGGCTAGGCAATGTACGACAATGCAAGGAAAGCTTAAAGCAAAGGAAGGCACGGTCAGGCGAGATAAGGCTAAGGCACGACAACGCAAGGCTAGGCAATGCAGGGAAGGGAAGCAAAGAGTAACGGAAGGTAAGCAAGGCAAGGAAAAGCAAGGAAAGGCAAGGGTAACGGAAGGAATTGCACGGCAAGGGGAAACAAGGCTAAGGCACGGCAACGCAGGCTGGGCAATGCACGGCAAGGCAAGGAAAGGGTAACGCATGGGAAAGCACGGTCAGGGGAGGCAAGGCTAAGGCACGACAACGCAAGGCTTGGCAATGCACGGAAGGCAAGCAAAGAGTAACGGAAGGTAAGGAAGACAAGGGAAAGCAAAGAAAGGCAAGTGTAACGGAAGGAACGGCACGGCAAGGGGAAACAAGGCTAAGGCACGACAACGCACGCTAGGCAATGCACGGCAAGGCAAGGAAAGGGTAACGCATGGGAAAGCACGGTCAGGCGAGGCAAGGCTAAGGAAAGCCAACGCAAGGCTAGGCAATGCACGGAAAGCAAGCAAGGAGTAACGGAATGCAAGGAAGGAAAGGGAAAGAAAGGGAAGGCAAGGGTAACGGAAGGAACGGCACGGCAAGGGGTAACAAGGCTAAGGCACGACAACACACGGCTAGGAAATGCACGGCAAGGCAAGGAAAGGGTAACGCAAGGCAAGGCACGGTGAGGCTAGGCAAGGTTAATGCACGACAACGCAAGGCTAGGCAATGCACGACAATGCAAGGAAAGCTTAAAGCAAAGGAAGGCACGGTCAGGCGAGATAAGGCTAAGGCACGACAACGCAAGGCTAGGCAATTCAGGGAAGGGAAGCAAAGAGTAACGGAAGGTAAGCAAGGCAAGGAAAAGCAAGGAAAGGCAAGGGTAACGGAAGGAATTGCACGGCAAGGGGAAACAAGGCTAAGGCACGACAACGCACGCTAGGCAATGCACGGCAAGGCAAGGCAAGTGTAACAAAAGGCACGCCAAGGCAAGGGAAAGCAAAGAAAGGCAAGTGTAACGGAAGGAACTGCACGGCAAGGGGAAACAAGGCTAAGGCACGACAACGCACGGCTAGGCAATGCACGGCAAGGCAAGCAAAGGGTAACGCAAGGCAATGCACGGTGAGGCTAGACAAGGCTAATGCACGGAAACGCAAGGCTAGGCAATGCACGACAATGCAAGGAAAGCTTAAAGCAAAGGAAGGCAAGGTCAGGCGAGATAAGGCAAAGGCACGACAACGCAAGGCTAGGCAATTCAGGGAAGGCAAGCAAAGAGTAACGGAAGGTAAGGAAGGCAAGGAAAAGCAAGGAAAGGCAAGGGTAACGGAAGGAACGGCACGGCAAGGGGGAACAAGTCTAAGGCACGACACCGAACGCTAGGCAATGAACGGCAAGGCAAGGAACGGGTAACGCATGGGAAAGCACGGTCAGGCGAGGCAAGGCTAAGGAAAGACAACGCAAGGCTAGGCAATGCACGGAAAGCAAGCAAGGAGTAACGGAATGCAAGGAAGGAAAGGGAAAGGAAGGAAAGGCAAGTGTAACGGAAGGAACGGCACGGCAAGGGGAAACAAGGCTAAGGCACGACAACGCACGGCTAGGCAATGCACGGAAAGGCAAGGAAAGGGTAACGCATGGGAAAGCACGGTCAGGCGATGCAAGGCTAAGGCATGACAACGCAAGGCTAGGCAATGCACGGAAAGCAAGCAAAGAGTAACGGAACGGAAGGAAGGCAAGGGAAAGCAAGGGAAGGCAAGGGTAACGGAAGGAACGGCACGGTAAGGGGTAACAAGTCTAAGGCACGGCAACGCAGGGCTAGGCAATGCACGGCAAGGCAAGGAAAGGGTAACGCAGGGGAAGGCACGGTCAGGTGAGGCAAGGATAAGGCACGACAATGCAAGGCTAGGCAATGCACGGCAAGGCAAGGAAAGGGTAACGCAAGGCAAGGCACGGTGAGTCTAGGCAAGGTTAATGCACGACAACGCAAGGCTAGGCAATGCACGACAATGCAAGGAAAGCTTAAAGCAAAGGAAGGCACGGTCAGAAGAGATAAGGCTAAGGCACGACAACGCAAGGCTAGGCAATGCAGGGAAGGCAAGCAAAGAGTAACGGAAGGTAAGGAAGGCAAAGGAAATCAAGGAAAGGCAATGGTAACGGAAGGAACGGCACGGCAAGGGGAAACAAGGCTAAGGCACGACAGCGCACGCTAGGCAATGCACGGCAAGGCAAGGAAAGGGTAACGCATGGGAAAGCACGGTCAGGCAAGGCAAGGCTAAGGAAAGCCAACGCAAGGCTAGGCAATGCACGGTAAGCAAGCAAGGAGTAACGGAATGCAAGGAAGGAAAGGGAAAGCAAGGGAAGGCAAGGGTAACGGAAGGAACGGCACGGCAAGGGGTAACAAGGCTAAGGAACGACAACACACGGCTAGGAAATGCACGGCAAGGCAAGGAAAGGGTAACGCAAGGCAAGGCACGGTGAGGCTAGGCAAGGTTAATGCACGACAACGCAAGGCTAGGCAATGCACGACAATTCAAGGAAAGCTTAAAGTAAAGGAAGGCACGGTCAGGCGAGATAAGGCTAAGGCACGACAACGCAAGGCTAGGCAATGCACGGAAGGCAAGCAAAGAGTAACGGAAGGTAAGGAAGGCAAGGGAAAGCAAGGAAAGGCAATGGTAACGGAAGGAACGGCACGGCAAGGGGAAACAAGGCTAAGGCACGACAACGCACGCTAGGCAATGCACGGCAAGGCAAGGAAAGGGTAACGCAGGGGAAAGCACGGTCAGGCGAGGCAAGGCTAAGGCATGACAACGCAAGGCTCGGCAATGCACGGAAAGCAAGCAAAGAGTAACGGAACGGAAGGAAGGCAAGGGAAAGCAAGGGAAGGCAAGGTTAACGGAAGGAACGGCACGGCAAGGGGTAACAAGGCTAAGGCACGACAACGCAGGGCTAGGCAATGCACGGCAAGGCAAGCAAAGAGTAACGGAAGGAAAGGAAGGCAAGGCAAAGCCAGGCAAGGCAAGTGTAACAAAAGGCACGCAACGGCAAGGGGAAACAAGGCTAAGGCACGACAACACACGGCTAGGAAATGCACGGCAAGGCAAGGAAAGTGTAACGCAAGGCAAGGTACGGTGAGGCTAGGCAAGGCTAATGCACGACAACGCAAGGCTAGGCAATGAACGGCAAGGCAAGGAAAGGGTTACGCATGGGAAAGCACGGTCAGGCGAGGCAAGGCTAAGGCATGACAACGCAAGGCTAGGCAATTCACGGAAAGCAAGCAAAGAGTAACGGAACGCAAGGAAGGCAAGGGAAAGCAAGGGAAGGCAAGGGTAACGGAAGGAACGGCACGGCAAGGGGTAAGAAGGCTTAGGCACGACAAGGCAGGGCTAGGCAATGCACGGCAAGGCAAGGAAAGGGTAACGCAGGGGAAGGCACGGTCAGGTGAGGCAAGGATAAGGCACGACAATGCAAGGCTAGGCAATGCACGGCAAGGCAAGGAAAGAGTAACGGAAGGAAAGGAAGGCAAGGCAAAGCCAGGCAAGGCAAGTGTAACAAAAGGCACGCCACGGGAAGGGGAATCAAGGCTAAGGCACGACAACGCACGGCTAGGCAATGCACGGCAAGGCAAGTAAAGGGTAACGCAAGGCAAGGCACGGTGAGGCTAGGCAAGGCTAATGCACGACAACGCAAGGCTAGGCAATGCACGACAATGCAAGGAAAGCTTAAAGCAAAGGAAGGCACGGTCAGGCGAGATAAGGCTAAGGCACGACAACGCAAGGCTAGGCAATGCACGGAAGGCAAGCAAAGAGTACCGGAAGGTAAGGAAGGCAAGGGAAAGCAAGGAAAGGCAAGTGTAACGGAAGGAACGGCACGGCAAGGGGAAGCAAGGCTAAGGCACGACAACGCACGCTAGGCAATGCACGGCAAGGCAAGGAAAGGGTAACGCATGGGAAAAAACGGTCAGGCGAGGCAAGCCTAAGGCATGACAACGCAAGGCTAGGCAATGCACGGAAGGCAAGCAAAGAGTAACGGAAGGCAAGGAAGGCAAGGGAAAGCAAGGGAAGGCAAGGGTAACCGAAGGAACGGCACGGCAAGGGGAAACAAGGCTAAGGCACGACAACGCACGGCTAGGTAATGCACGGAAGGCAAGAAAAGAGTAACGGAAGGAACGGAAGGCAAGGCAAAGCCAGGCAAGGCAAGTGTAACAAAAGGCACGCAACGGCAAGTGGAAACAAGGCTAAGGCACGACAACACACGGCTAGGAAATGCACGGAAAGGCAAGGAAAGGGTAACGCAAGGCAAGGCACGGTGAGGCTAGGCAAGGCTAATGCACGACAACGCAAGGCTAGGCAATGCACGACAATGCAAGTAAAGCTTAAAGCAAAGGAAGGCACGGTCAGAAGAGATAAGGCTAAGGCACGACAACGCAAGGCTAGGCAATGCAGGGAAGGCAAGCAAAGAGTAACGGAAGGTAAGGAAGGCAAAGGAAATCAAGGAAAGGCAATGGTAACGGAAGGAACGGCACGGCAAGGGGAAACAAGGCTAAGGCACGACAACGCACGCTAGGCAATGCACGGCAAGGCAAGGAAAGGGTAACGCATGGGAAAGCACGGTCAGGCGAGGCAAGGCTAAGGAAAGCCAACGCAAGGCTAGGCAATGCACGGTAAGCAAGCAAGGAGTAACGGAATGCAAGGAAGGAAAGGGAAAGCAAGGGAAGGCAAGGGTAACGGAAGGAACGGCACGGCAAGGGGTAACAAGGCTAAGGAACGACAACACACGGCTAGGAAATGCACGGCAAGGCAAGGAAAGGGTAACGCAAGGCAAGGCACGGTGAGGCTAGGCAAGGTTAATGCACGACAACGCAAGGCTAGGCAATGCACGACAATGCAAGGAAAGCTTAAAGTAAAGGAAGGCACGGTCAGGCGAGATAAGGCTAAGGCACGACAACGCAAGGCTAGGCAATGCACGGAAGGCAAGCAAAGAGTAACGGAAGGTAAGGAAGGCAAGGGAAAGCAAGGAAAGGCAATGGTAACGGAAGGAACGGCACGGCAAGGGGAAACAAGGCTAAGGCACGACAACGCACGCTAGGCAATGCACCGCAAGGCAAGGAAAGGGTAACGCAGGGGAAAGCACGGTCAGGCGAGGCAAGGCTAAGGCATGACAACGCAAGGCTAGGCAATGCACGGAAAGCAAGCAAAGAGTAACGGAAGGAAAGGAAGGCAAGGCAAAGCCAGGCAAGGCAAGTGTAACAAAAGGCACGCAACGGCAAGGGGAAACAAGGCTAAGGCACGACAACACACGGCTAGGAAATGCACGGCAAGGCAAGGAAAGTGTAACGCAAGGCAAGGTACGGTGAGGCTAGCAAGGCTAATGCACGACAACGCAAGGCTAGGCAATGCACGACAATGCAAGGAAAGCTTAAAGCAAAGGAAGGCACGGTCAGGCGAGGCAACGCTAAGGCACGACAACGCAAGGCTAGGCAATGCACGGAAGGCAAGCAAAGAGTAACGGAACGCAAGGAAGGCAAGGGAAAGCAAGGGAAGGCAAGGGTAACGGAAGGAACGGCACTGCAAGGGGTAACAAGGCAAAGGCACGGCAACGCAGGGTAGGCAATGCACGGCAAGGCAAGGAAAGGGTAATGCATGGGAAAGCACTGTCAGGCGATGCAAGGCTAAGGCATGACAACGCAAGGCTAGGCAATGCACGGAAAGAAAGCAAAGAGTAAGGGAACGCAAGGAAGGCAAGGGAAAGCAAGGGAAGGCAAGGGAAAAGGAAGGAACGGCACGGCAAGGGGTATCAAGGCTAAGGCACGGCAACGCAGGGTTAGGCAATGCACGGAAGGCAAGCAAAGAGTAACGGAACGCAAGGAAGGCAAGGGAAAGCAAGGGAAGGCAAGGGTAACGGAAGGAACGGAACGGCAAGGGGTAACAAGGCTAAGGCACGACAACGCAGGGCTAGGCAATGCACGGTAAGGCAAGCAAAGAGTAACGGAAGGAAAGGAAGGCAAGGCAAAGCCAAGCAAGGCAAGTGTAACAAAAGGCACGCAACGGCAAGGGGAAACAAGGCTAAGGCACGACAACACACGGCTAGGAAATGCACGGCAAGGCAAGGAAAGGGTAACGCATGGGAAAGCACGGTCAGGCGAGGCAAGCCTAAGGCATGACAACGCAAGGCTAGGCAATTCACGGAAAGCAAGCAAAGTGTAACGGAACGCAAGGAAGGCAAGGGAAAGCAAGGGAAGGCAAGGGTAACGGAAGGAACGGCACGGCAAGGGGTAACAAGGCTAAGGCACGAAAACGCAGGGCTAGGCAATGCACGGCAAGGCAAGGAAAGAGTAACGGAAGGAACGGAAGGCAAGGCAAAGCCAGGCAAGGGAAGTGTAACAAAAGGCACGCAACGGCAAGGGGAAACAAGGCTAAGGCACGACAACACACGGCTAGGAAATGCACGGCAAGGCAAGGAAAGGGTAACGCAAGGCAAGACACGGTGAGGCTAGGCAAGGCTAATGCACGACAACGCAAGGCTAGGCAATGCACGACAATGCAAGGAAAGCTTAAAGCAAAGGAAGGCACGGTCAGAAGAGATAAGGCTAAGGCACGACAACGCAAGGCAAGGCAATGCAGGGAAGGCAAGCAAAGAGTAACGGAAGGTAAGGAAGGCAAAGGAAAACAAGGAAAGGCAATGGTAACGGAAGGAACGGCACGGCAAGGGGAAACAAGTCTAAGGCACGACAACGCACGCTAGGCAATGCACGGCAAGGGAAGGAAAGGGTAACGCATGGGAAAGAACGGTCAGGGGAGGCAAGGCTAAGGCACGACAACGCAAGGCTTGGCAATGCACGGAAGGCAAGCAAAGAGGAACGGAAGTAAAGAAGGCAAGGGAAAGCAAAGAAAGGCAAGTGTAACGGAAGGAACGGCACGGCAAGGGGAAACAAGGCTAAGGCACGACAACGCACGCTAGGCAATGCACGGCAAGGCAAGGAAAGGGTAACGCATGGGAAAGCACGGTCAGGCGAGGCAAGGCTAAGGAAAGCCAACGCAAGGCTAGGCAATGCACGGTAAGCAAGCAAGGAGTAACGGAATGCAAGGAAGGAAAGGGAAAGCAAGGGAAGGCAAGGGTAACGGAAGGAACGGCACGGCAAGGGGTAACAAGGCTAAGGCACGACAACACACGGCTAGGAAATGCACGGCAAGGTAAGGAAAGGGTAACGCAAGGCAAGGCACGGTGAGGCTAGGCAAGGTTAATGCACGACAACGCAAGGCTAGGCAATGCACGACAATGCAAGCAAAGCTTAAAGTAAAGGAAGGCACGGTCAGGCGAGATAAGGCTAAGGCACGACAACGCAAGGCTAGGCAATGCACGGAAGGCAAGCAAAGAGTAACGGAAGGTAAGGAAGGCAAGGGAAAGCAAGGAAAGGCAATGGTAACGGAAGGAACGGCACGGCAAGGGGAAACAAGGCTAAGGCACGACAACGCACGCTAGGCAATGCACGGCAAGGCAAGGAAAGGGTAACGCAGGGGAAAGCACGGTCAGGCGAGGCAAGGCTAAGGCACGACAACGCAAGGCTAGGCAATGCACGGAAGGCAAGCAAAGAGTAACGGAAGGTAAGGAAGGCAAGGGAAAGGAAGGAAAGGCAAGTGTAACGGAAGGAACGGCACGGCAAGGGGAAACAAGGCTAAGGCACGACAACGCACGGCTAGGCAAAGCACGGAAAGGCAAGGAAAGGGTAACGCAGGGGAAGGCACGGTCAGGCGAGGCAAGGATAAGGCACGACAACGCAAGGCTAGGCAATGCACGGAAAGCAAGCAAAGAGTAACGGAATGCAAGGAAGGCAAGGGAAAGCAAGGGAAGGCAAGGGTAACGGAAGGAACGGCACGGTAAGGGGTAACAAGGCTAAGGCACGGCAACGCAGGGCTAGGCAATGCACGGCAAGGCAAGGAAAGGGTAACGCAGGGGAAGGCACGGTCAGGAGAGGCAAGGATAAAGCACGACAATGCAAGGCTAGGCAATGCACGGCAAGGCAAGGCAAGAGTAACGGAAGGAAAGGAAGGCAAGTCAAAGCCAGGAAAGGCAAGTGTAACAAAAGGCACGCCACGGCAAGGGGAAACAAGGCTAAGGCACGACAACGCACGGCTAGGCAATGCACGGCAAGGCAAGGAAAGGGTAACGCAAGGCAAGGCACGGTGAGGCTAGGCAAGGCTAATGCAAGACAACGCAAGTCTAGGCAATGCACGACAATGCAAGGAAAGCTTAAAGCAAAGGCAGGCACGGTCAGGCGAGATAAGGCTAAGGCACGACAACGCAAGGCTAGGAAATTCAGGCAAGGCAAGCAAAGAGTAACGGAAGGTAAGCAAGGCAAGGAAAAGGAAGGAAAGGCCAGGGTAACGGAAGGAACGGCACGGCAAGGGGAAACAAGGCTAAGGCACGGCAACGCAGGCTGGGCAATGCACGGCAAGGCAAGGAAAGGGTAACGCAAGGGAAAGCACGTTCAGGCGAGGCAAGGCTAAGGCACGACAACGCAAGGCTAGGCAATTCACGGAAGGCAAGCAGAGTAACGGAAGGTAAGGAAGGCAAGGGAAAGCAAAGAAAGGCAAGTGTAAAGGAAGGAAATGCACGGCAAGGGGAAACAAGGCTAAGGCACGACAACGCACGGCTAGGCAATGCACGGCAAGGCAAGCAAAGGGTAACGCAAGGCAAGGCACGGTGAGGCTAGGCAAGGCTAATGCACGGAAACGCAAGGCTAGGCAATGCACGACAATGCAAGGAAAGCTTAAAGCAAAGGAAGGCAAGGTCAGGCGAGATAAGGCAAAGGCACGACAACGCAAGGCTAGGCAATTCAGGGAAGGCAAGCAAAGAGTAACGGAAGGTAAGCAAGGCAAGGAAAAGCAAGGAAAGGCAAGGGTAACGGAAGGAACGGCACGGCAAGGGGGAACAAGTCTAAGGCACGACACCGAACGCTAGGCAATGAACGGCAAGGCAAGGAAAGGGTAACGCATGGGAAAGCACGGTCAGGCGAGGCAAGGCTAAGGCACGACAACGCAAGGCTAGGCAATGCACGGAAGGCAAGCAAAGAGTAACGGAAGGTAAGGAAGGCAAGGGAAAGGAAGGAAAGGCAAGTGTAACGGAAGGAACGGCACGGCAAGGGGAAACAAGGCTAAGGCACGACAACGCACGGCTAGGCAATGCACGGAAAGGCAAGGAAAGGTTAACGCATGGGAAAGCACGGTCAGGCGATGCAAGGCTAAGGCATGACAACGCAAGGCTAGGCAATGCACGGAAAGCAAGCAAAGAGTAACGGAACGCAAGGAAGGCAAGGGAAAGCAAGGGAAGGCAAGGGTAACGGAAGGAACGGCACGGTAAGGGGTAACAAGGCTAAGGCACGGCAACGCAGGGCTAGGCAATGCACGGCAAGGCAAGGAAAGGGTAACGCAGGGGAAGGCACGGTCAGGTGAGGCAAGGATAAGGCACGACAATGCAAGGCTAGGCAATGCACGGCAAGGCAAGGAAAGAGTAACGGAAGGAAAGGAAGGCAAGTCAAAGCCAGGAAAGGCAAGTGTAAAAAAAGGCACGGCACGGCAAGGGGAAACAAGGCTAAGGCACGACAACGCACGGCTAGGCAATGCACGGCAAGGCAAGGAAAGGGTAACGCAAGGCAAGGTACGGTGAGGCTAGGCAAGGCTAATGCACGACAACGCAAGGCTAGGCAATGCACGACAATGCAAGGAAAGCTTAAAGCAAAGGCAGGCACGGTCAGGCGAGATAAGGCTAAGGCACGACAACGCAAGGCTAGGCAATGCAGGGAAGGGAAGCAAAGAGTAACGGAAGGTAAGCAAGGCAAGGAAAAGCAAGGAAAGGCAAGGGTAACGGAAGGAATTGCACGGCAAGGGGAAACAAGGCTAAGGCACGGCAACGCAGGCTGGGCAATGCACGGCAAGGCAAGGAAAGGGTAACGCATGGGAAAGCACGTTCAGGCGAGGCAAGGCTAAGGCACGACAACGCAAGGCTAGGCAATGCACGGAAGGCAAGCAAAGTGTAACGGAAGTAAAGGAAGGCAAGGGAAAGCAAAGAAAGGCAAGTGTAACGGAAGGAACTGCACGGCAAGGGGAAACAAGGCTAAGGCACGACAACGCACGGCTAGGCAATGCACGGCAAGGCAAGCAAAGGGTAGCGCAAGGCAATGCACGGTGAGGCTAGACAAGGCTAATGCACGAAAACGCAAGGCTAGGCAATGCACGACAATGCAAGGAAAGCTTAAAGCAAAGGAAGGCAAGGTCAGGCGAGATAAGGCAAAGGCACGACAACGCAAGGCTAGGAAATTCAGGGAAGGCAAGCAAAGAGTAACGGAAGGTAAGGAAGGCAAGGAAAAGCAAGGAAAGGCAAGGGTAACGGAAGGAACGGCACGGCAAGGGGGAACAAGTCTAAGGCACGACTCCGAACGCTAGGCAATGAACGGCAAGGCAAGGAAAGGGTAACGCATGGGAAAGCACGGTCAGGCGAGGCAAGGCTAAGGAAAGCCAACGCAAGGCTAGGCAATGCACGGAAAGCAAGCAAGGAGTAACGGAATGCAAGGAAGGAAAGGGAAAGCAAGGGAAGGCAAGGGTAACGGAAGGAACGGCACGGCAAGGGGAAACAAGGCTAAGGCACGACAACGCACGCTAGGCAATGCACGGCAAGGCAAGGAAAGGGTAACGCATGGGAAAGCACGGTCAGGGGAGGCAAGGCTAAGGAAAGCCAACGCAAGCCTAGGCAATGCACGGAAAGCAAGCAAGGAGTAACGGAATGCAAGGAAGGAAAGGGAAAGCAAGGGAAGGCAAGGGTAACGGAAGGAACGGCACGGCAAGGGGCAACAAGGCTAAGGCACGACAACACACGGCTAGGAAATGCACGGCAAGGCAAGGAAAGGGTAACGCAAGGCAAGGCACGGTGAGGCTAGGCAAGGTTAATGCACGACAACGCAAGGCTAGGCAATGCAAGACAATGCAAGGAAAGCTTAAAGCAAAGGAAGGCACGGTCAGGCGAGATAAGGCTAAGGCACGACAACGCAAGGCTAGGCAATGCACGGAAGGCAAGCAAAGAGTAACGGAAGGTAAGCAAGGCAAGGAAAAGGAAGGAAAGGCCAGGGTAACGGAAGGAACGGCACGGCAAGGGGAAACAAGTCTAAGGCACGACACCGAACGCTAGGCAATGAACGGCAAGGCAAGGAAAGGGTAACGCATTTGAAAGCACGGTCAGGCGAGGCAACGCTAAGGCACGACAACGCAAGGCTAAGCAATGCACCGAAGGCAAGCAAAGAGTAACGGAAGGTAAGGAAGGCAAGGGAAAGGAAGGAAAGGCAAGTGTAACGGAAGGAACGGCACGGCAAGGGGAAACAAGGCTAAGGCACGACAACGCACGGCGAAGCAATGCACGGAAAGGCAAGGAAAGGGTAACGCATGGGAAAGCACGGTCAGGCGATGCAAGGCTAAGGCATGACAACGCAAGGCTAGGCAATGCACGGAAAGCAAGCAAAGAGTAACGGAACGCAAGGAAGGCAAGGGAAAGCAAGGGAAGGCAAGGGTAACGGAAGGAACGGCACGGTAAGGGGTAACAAGTCTAAGGCACGGCAACGCAGGGCTAGGCAATGCACGGCAAGGCAAGGAAAGGGTAACGCAGGGGAAGGCACGGTCAGGTGAGGCAAGGATAAGGCACGACAATGCAAGGCTAGGCAATGCACGGCAAGGCAAGGAAAGAGTAACGCAAGGCAAGGCACGGTGAGGCTAGGCAAGGCTAATGCACGACAACGCAAGGCTAGGCAATGCACGGCAAGGCAAGGAAAGGGTAACGCGTGGGAAAGCACGGTCAGGCGAGGCAAGACTAAGGCATGAAAACGCAGGGCTAGGCAATGCACGGAAAGCAAGCAAAGAGTAACGGAACGCAAGGAAGGCAAGGGAAAGCAAGGGAAGGCAAGGTTAACAGAAGGAACGGCACGCCAATGGGTAAGAAGGCTAAGGCACGACAACGCAGGGCTAGGAAATGCACGGCAAGGGAAGGAAAGGGTAACGCAGGGGAAGGCACGGTCAGGTGAGGCAAGGATAAGGCACGACAATGCAAGGCTAGGCAATGCACGGCAAGGCAAGGAAAGAGTAACGGAAGGAAAGGAAGGCAAGGCAAAGCCAGGCAAGGCAAGTGTAACAAAAGGCACGCCACGGCAAGGGGAATCAAGGCTAAGGCACGAAAACGCACGGCTAGGCAATGCACGGCAAGGCAAGGAAAGGGTAACGCAAGGCAAGGCACGGTGAGGCTAGGCAAGGCTAATGCACGACAACGCAAGGCTAGGCAATGCACGACAATGCAAGGAAAGCTTAAAGCAAAGGAAGGCACGGTCAGGCGAGATAAGGCTAAGGCACGACAACGCAAGGCTAGGCAATGCACGGAAGGCAAGCAAAGAGTAACGGAAGGTAAGGAAGGCAAGGGAAAGCAAAGAAAGGCAAGTGTAACGGAAGGAACGGCACGGCAAGGGGAAACAAGGCTAAGGCACGACAACGCACGCTAGGCAAAGCACGGCAAGGCAAGGAAAGGGTAACGCATGGGAAAGCACGGTCAGGCGAGGCAAGCCTAAGGCATGACAACGCAAGGCTAGGCAATGCACCGAAAGCAAGCAAAGAGTAACGGAACGCAAGGAAGGCAAGGGAAAGCAAGGGAAGGCAAGGGTAACGGAAGGAACGGCACGGCAAGGGGTAACAAGGCTAAGGCACGAAAACGCAGGGCTAGGCAATGCACGGCAAGGCAAGGAAAGAGTAACGGAAGGAACGGAAGGCAAGGCAAAGCCAGGCAAGGCAAGTGTAACAAAAGGCACGCAACGGCAAGGGATAACAAGGCTAAGGCACGACAACACACGGCTAGGAAATGCACGGCAAGGCAAGGAAAGGGTAACGCAAGGCAAGGCACGGTGAGGCTAGGCAAGGCTAATGCACGACAACGCAAGGATAGGCAATGCACGACAATGCAAGGAAAGCTTAAAGCAAAGGAAGGCACGGTCAGAAGAGATAAGGCTAAGGCACGACAACGCAAGTCTAGGCAATGCAGGGAAGGCAAGCAAAGAGTAACGGAAGGTAAGGAAGGCAAAGGAAAGCAAGGAAAGGCAATGGTAACGGAAGGAACGGCACGGCAAGGGGAAACAAGTCTAAGGCACGACAACGCACGCTAGGCAATGCACGGTAAGGGAAGGAAAGGGTAACGCATGGGAAAGAACGGTCAGGGGACGCAAGGCTAAGGCACGACAACGCAAGGCTTGGCAATGCACGGAAGGCAAGCAAAGAGTAACGGAAGTAAGGAAGGCAAGGGAAAGCAAAGAAAGGCAAGTGTAACGGAAGGAACGGCACGGCAAGGGGAAACAAGGCTAAGGCACGACAACGCACGCTAGGCAATGCACGGCAAGGCAAGGAAAGGGTAACGCATGGGAAAGCACGGTCAGGCGAGGCAAGGCTAAGGAAAGCCAACGCAAGGCTAGGCAATGCACGGTAAGCAAGCAAGGAGTAACGGAATGCAAGGAAGGAAAGGGAAAGCAAGGGAAGGCAAGGGTAACGGAAGGAACGGCACGACAAGGGGTAACAAGTCTAAGGCACGACAACACACGGCTAGGAAATGCACGGCAAGGTAAGGAAAGGGTAACGCAAGGCAAGGCACGGTGAGGCTAGGCAAGGTTAATGCACGACAACGCAAGGCTAGGCAATGCACGACAATGCAAGGAAAGCTTAAAGTAAAGGAAGGCACGGTCAGGCGAGATAAGGCTAAGGCACGACAACGCAAGGCTAGGCAATGCACGGAAGGCAAGCAAAGAGTAACGGAAGGTAAGGAAGGCAAGGGAAAGCAAGGAAAGGCAATGGTAACGGAAGGAACGGCACGGCAAGGGGAAACAATGCTAAGGCACGACAACGCACGCTAGGCAATGCACGGCAAGGCAAGGAAAGCTTAAAGCAAAGGAAGGCACGGTCAGGCGAGATAAGGCTAAGGCACGACAACGCAAGGCTAGGAAATTCAGGCAAGGCAAGCAAAGAGTAACGGAAGGTAAGCAAGGCAAGGAAAAGGAAGGAAAGGCCAGGGTAACGGAAGGAACGGCACGGCAAGGGGAAACAAGGCTAAGGCACGGCAACGCAGGCTGGGCAATGCACGGCAAGGCAAGGAAAGGGTAACGCAAGGGAAAGCACGTTCAGGCGAGGCAAGGCTAAGGCACGACAACGCAAGGCTAGGCAATTCACGGAAGGCAAGCAGAGTAACGGAAGGTAAGGAAGGCAAGGGAAAGCAAAGAAAGGCAAGTGTAAAGGAAGGAAATGCACGGCAAGGGGAAACAAGGCTAAGGCACGACAACGCACGGCTAGGCAATGCACGGCAAGGCAAGCAAAGGGTAACGCAAGGCAAGGCACGGTGAGGCTAGGCAAGGCTAATGCACGGAAACGCAAGGCTAGGCAATGCACGACAATGCAAGGAAAGCTTAAAGCAAAGGAAGGCAAGGTCAGGCGAGATAAGGCAAAGGCACGACAACGCAAGGCTAGGCAATTCAGGGAAGGCAAGCAAAGAGTAACGGAAGGTAAGCAAGGCAAGGAAAAGCAAGGAAAGGCAAGGGTAACGGAAGGAACGGCACGGCAAGGGGGAACAAGTCTAAGGCACGACACCGAACGCTAGGCAATGAACGGCAAGGCAAGGAAAGGGTAACGCATGGGAAAGCACGGTCAGGCGAGGCAAGGCTAAGGCACGACAACGCAAGGCTAGGCAATGCACGGAAGGCAAGCAAAGAGTAACGGAAGGTAAGGAAGGCAAGGGAAAGGAAGGAAAGGCAAGTGTAACGGAAGGAACGGCACGGCAAGGGGAAACAAGGCTAAGGCACGACAACGCACGGCTAGGCAATGCACGGAAAGGCAAGGAAAGGTTAACGCATGGGAAAGCACGGTCAGGCGATGCAAGGCTAAGGCATGACAACGCAAGGCTAGGCAATGCACGGAAAGCAAGCAAAGAGTAACGGAACGCAAGGAAGGCAAGGGAAAGCAAGGGAAGGCAAGGGTAACGGAAGGAACGGCACGGTAAGGGGTAACAAGGCTAAGGCACGGCAACGCAGGGCTAGGCAATGCACGGCAAGGCAAGGAAAGGGTAACGCAGGGGAAGGCACGGTCAGGTGAGGCAAGGATAAGGCACGACAATGCAAGGCTAGGCAATGCACGGCAAGGCAAGGAAAGAGTAACGGAAGGAAAGGAAGGCAAGTCAAAGCCAGGAAAGGCAAGTGTAAAAAAAGGCACGGCACGGCAAGGGGAAACAAGGCTAAGGCACGACAACGCACGGCTAGGCAATGCACGGCAAGGCAAGGAAAGGGTAACGCAAGGCAAGGTACGGTGAGGCTAGGCAAGGCTAATGCACGACAACGCAAGGCTAGGCAATGCACGACAATGCAAGGAAAGCTTAAAGCAAAGGCAGGCACGGTCAGGCGAGATAAGGCTAAGGCACGACAACGCAAGGCTAGGCAATGCAGGGAAGGGAAGCAAAGAGTAACGGAAGGTAAGCAAGGCAAGGAAAAGCAAGGAAAGGCAAGGGTAACGGAAGGAATTGCACGGCAAGGGGAAACAAGGCTAAGGCACGGCAACGCAGGCTGGGCAATGCACGGCAAGGCAAGGAAAGGGTAACGCATGGGAAAGCACGTTCAGGCGAGGCAAGGCTAAGGCACGACAACGCAAGGCTAGGCAATGCACGGAAGGCAAGCAAAGTGTAACGGAAGTAAAGGAAGGCAAGGGAAAGCAAAGAAAGGCAAGTGTAACGGAAGGAACTGCACGGCAAGGGGAAACAAGGCTAAGGCACGACAACGCACGGCTAGGCAATGCACGGCAAGGCAAGCAAAGGGTAGCGCAAGGCAATGCACGGTGAGGCTAGACAAGGCTAATGCACGAAAACGCAAGGCTAGGCAATGCACGACAATGCAAGGAAAGCTTAAAGCAAAGGAAGGCAAGGTCAGGCGAGATAAGGCAAAGGCACGACAACGCAAGGCTAGGAAATTCAGGGAAGGCAAGCAAAGAGTAACGGAAGGTAAGGAAGGCAAGGAAAAGCAAGGAAAGGCAAGGGTAACGGAAGGAACGGCACGGCAAGGGGGAACAAGTCTAAGGCACGACTCCGAACGCTAGGCAATGAACGGCAAGGCAAGGAAAGGGTAACGCATGGGAAAGCACGGTCAGGCGAGGCAAGGCTAAGGAAAGCCAACGCAAGGCTAGGCAATGCACGGAAAGCAAGCAAGGAGTAACGGAATGCAAGGAAGGAAAGGGAAAGCAAGGGAAGGCAAGGGTAACGGAAGGAACGGCACGGCAAGGGGAAACAAGGCTAAGGCACGACAACGCACGCTAGGCAATGCACGGCAAGGCAAGGAAAGGGTAACGCATGGGAAAGCACGGTCAGGGGAGGCAAGGCTAAGGAAAGCCAACGCAAGCCTAGGCAATGCACGGAAAGCAAGCAAGGAGTAACGGAATGCAAGGAAGGAAAGGGAAAGCAAGGGAAGGCAAGGGTAACGGAAGGAACGGCACGGCAAGGGGCAACAAGGCTAAGGCACGACAACACACGGCTAGGAAATGCACGGCAAGGCAAGGAAAGGGTAACGCAAGGCAAGGCACGGTGAGGCTAGGCAAGGTTAATGCACGACAACGCAAGGCTAGGCAATGCAAGACAATGCAAGGAAAGCTTAAAGCAAAGGAAGGCACGGTCAGGCGAGATAAGGCTAAGGCACGACAACGCAAGGCTAGGCAATGCACGGAAGGCAAGCAAAGAGTAACGGAAGGTAAGCAAGGCAAGGAAAAGGAAGGAAAGGCCAGGGTAACGGAAGGAACGGCACGGCAAGGGGAAACAAGTCTAAGGCACGACACCGAACGCTAGGCAATGAACGGCAAGGCAAGGAAAGGGTAACGCATTTGAAAGCACGGTCAGGCGAGGCAACGCTAAGGCACGACAACGCAAGGCTAAGCAATGCACCGAAGGCAAGCAAAGAGTAACGGAAGGTAAGGAAGGCAAGGGAAAGGAAGGAAAGGCAAGTGTAACGGAAGGAACGGCACGGCAAGGGGAAACAAGGCTAAGGCACGACAACGCACGGCGAAGCAATGCACGGAAAGGCAAGGAAAGGGTAACGCATGGGAAAGCACGGTCAGGCGATGCAAGGCTAAGGCATGACAACGCAAGGCTAGGCAATGCACGGAAAGCAAGCAAAGAGTAACGGAACGCAAGGAAGGCAAGGGAAAGCAAGGGAAGGCAAGGGTAACGGAAGGAACGGCACGGTAAGGGGTAACAAGTCTAAGGCACGGCAACGCAGGGCTAGGCAATGCACGGCAAGGCAAGGAAAGGGTAACGCAGGGGAAGGCACGGTCAGGTGAGGCAAGGATAAGGCACGACAATGCAAGGCTAGGCAATGCACGGCAAGGCAAGGAAAGAGTAACGCAAGGCAAGGCACGGTGAGGCTAGGCAAGGCTAATGCACGACAACGCAAGGCTAGGCAATGCACGGCAAGGCAAGGAAAGGGTAACGCGTGGGAAAGCACGGTCAGGCGAGGCAAGACTAAGGCATGAAAACGCAGGGCTAGGCAATGCACGGAAAGCAAGCAAAGAGTAACGGAACGCAAGGAAGGCAAGGGAAAGCAAGGGAAGGCAAGGTTAACAGAAGGAACGGCACGCCAATGGGTAAGAAGGCTAAGGCACGACAACGCAGGGCTAGGAAATGCACGGCAAGGGAAGGAAAGGGTAACGCAGGGGAAGGCACGGTCAGGTGAGGCAAGGATAAGGCACGACAATGCAAGGCTAGGCAATGCACGGCAAGGCAAGGAAAGAGTAACGGAAGGAAAGGAAGGCAAGGCAAAGCCAGGCAAGGCAAGTGTAACAAAAGGCACGCCACGGCAAGGGGAATCAAGGCTAAGGCACGAAAACGCACGGCTAGGCAATGCACGGCAAGGCAAGGAAAGGGTAACGCAAGGCAAGGCACGGTGAGGCTAGGCAAGGCTAATGCACGACAACGCAAGGCTAGGCAATGCACGACAATGCAAGGAAAGCTTAAAGCAAAGGAAGGCACGGTCAGGCGAGATAAGGCTAAGGCACGACAACGCAAGGCTAGGCAATGCACGGAAGGCAAGCAAAGAGTAACGGAAGGTAAGGAAGGCAAGGGAAAGCAAAGAAAGGCAAGTGTAACGGAAGGAACGGCACGGCAAGGGGAAACAAGGCTAAGGCACGACAACGCACGCTAGGCAAAGCACGGCAAGGCAAGGAAAGGGTAACGCATGGGAAAGCACGGTCAGGCGAGGCAAGCCTAAGGCATGACAACGCAAGGCTAGGCAATGCACCGAAAGCAAGCAAAGAGTAACGGAACGCAAGGAAGGCAAGGGAAAGCAAGGGAAGGCAAGGGTAACGGAAGGAACGGCACGGCAAGGGGTAACAAGGCTAAGGCACGAAAACGCAGGGCTAGGCAATGCACGGCAAGGCAAGGAAAGAGTAACGGAAGGAACGGAAGGCAAGGCAAAGCCAGGCAAGGCAAGTGTAACAAAAGGCACGCAACGGCAAGGGATAACAAGGCTAAGGCACGACAACACACGGCTAGGAAATGCACGGCAAGGCAAGGAAAGGGTAACGCAAGGCAAGGCACGGTGAGGCTAGGCAAGGCTAATGCACGACAACGCAAGGATAGGCAATGCACGACAATGCAAGGAAAGCTTAAAGCAAAGGAAGGCACGGTCAGAAGAGATAAGGCTAAGGCACGACAACGCAAGTCTAGGCAATGCAGGGAAGGCAAGCAAAGAGTAACGGAAGGTAAGGAAGGCAAAGGAAAGCAAGGAAAGGCAATGGTAACGGAAGGAACGGCACGGCAAGGGGAAACAAGTCTAAGGCACGACAACGCACGCTAGGCAATGCACGGTAAGGGAAGGAAAGGGTAACGCATGGGAAAGAACGGTCAGGGGACGCAAGGCTAAGGCACGACAACGCAAGGCTTGGCAATGCACGGAAGGCAAGCAAAGAGTAACGGAAGTAAGGAAGGCAAGGGAAAGCAAAGAAAGGCAAGTGTAACGGAAGGAACGGCACGGCAAGGGGAAACAAGGCTAAGGCACGACAACGCACGCTAGGCAATGCACGGCAAGGCAAGGAAAGGGTAACGCATGGGAAATCACGGTCAGGCGAGGCAAGGCTAAGGAAAGCCAACGCAAGGCTAGGCAATGCACGGTAAGCAAGCAAGGAGTAACGGAATGCAAGGAAGGAAAGGGAAAGCAAGGGAAGGCAAGGGTAACGGAAGGAACGGCACGACAAGGGGTAACAAGTCTAAGGCACGACAACACACGGCTAGGAAATGCACGGCAAGGTAAGGAAAGGGTAACGCAAGGCAAGGCACGGTGAGGCTAGGCAAGGTTAATGCACGACAACGCAAGGCTAGGCAATGCACGACAATGCAAGGAAAGCTTAAAGTAAAGGAAGGCACGGTCAGGCGAGATAAGGCTAAGGCACGACAACGCAAGGCTAGGCAATGCACGGAAGGCAAGCAAAGAGTAACGGAAGGTAAGGAAGGCAAGGGAAAGCAAGGACAGGCAATGGTAACGGAAGGAACGGCACGGCAAGGGGAAACAATGCTAAGGCACGACAACGCACCCTAGGCAATGCACGGCAAGGCAAGGAAAGGGTAACGCATGGGAAAGCACGGTCAGGCGAGGCAAGGCTAAGGCACGACAACCCAAGGCTAGGCAATGCACGGAAGGCAAGCAAAGAGAAACGGAAGGTAACGAAGGAAAGGGAAAGCAAAGAAAGGCAAGTGTAACGGAAGGAACGGCACGGCAAGGGGAAACAAGGCTAAGGCACGACAACGCAAGGCTAGGCAATGCACGGCAAGGCAAGCAAAGGGTAACGCAAGGAAAGGCACGGTGAGGCTAGGCAAGGCTAATGCACGAAAACGCAAGGCTAGGCGATGCACGACAATGCAAGGAAAGCTTAAAGCAAAGGAAGGCAAGGTCAGGCGAGATAAGGCTAAGGCACGACAACGCAAGGCTAGGAAATTCAGGGAAGGCAAGCATAGAGTAACGGAAGGTAAGCAAGGCAAGGAAAAGCAAGGAAAGGCAAGGGTAACGGAAGGAACGGCACGGCAAGGGGGAACAAGTCTAAGGCACGACACCGAACGCTAGGCAATGAACGGCAAGGCAAGGAAAGGGTAACGCATGGGAAAGCACGGTCAGGCGAGGCAAGGCTAAGGCACGACAACGCAAGGCTAGGCAATGCACGGAAGGCAAGCAAAGAGTAACGGAAGGTAAGGAAGGCAAGGAAAAGGAAGGAAAGGCAAGTGTAACGGAAGGAACGGCACGGCAAGGGGAAACAAGGCTAAGGCACGACAACGCACGGCTAGGCAATGCACGGAAAGGCAAGGAAAGGTTAACGCATGGGAAAGCACGGTCAGGCGATGCAAGGCTAAGGCATGACAACGCAAGGCTAGGCAATGCACGGAAAGCAAGCAAAGAGTAACGGAACGCAAGGAAGGCAAGGGAAAGCAAGGGAAGGCAAGGGTAACGGAAGGAACGGCACGGTAAGGGGTAACAAGGCTAAGGCACGGCAACGCAGGGCTAGGCAATGCACGGCAAGGCAAGGAAAGGGTAACGCAGGGGAAGGCACGGTCAGGTGAGGCAAGGATAAGGCACGACAATGCAAGGCTAGGCAATGCACGGCAAGGCAAGGAAAGAGTAACGGAAGGAAAGGAAGGCAAGTCAAAGCCAGGAAAGGCAAGTGTAAAAAAAGGCACGGCACGGCAAGGGGAAACAAGGCTAAGGCACGACAACGCACGGCTAGGCAATGCACGGCAAGGCAAGGAAAGGGTAACGCAAGGCAAGGTACGGTGAGGCTAGGCAAGGCTAATGCACGACAACGCAAGGCTAGGCAATGCACGACAATGCAAGGAAAGCTTAAAGCAAAGGCAGGCACGGTCAGGCGAGATAAGGCTAAGGCACGACAACGCAAGGCTAGGCAATGCAGGGAAGGGAAGCAAAGAGTAACGGAAGGTAAGCAAGGCAAGGAAAAGCAAGGAAAGGCAAGGGTAACGGAAGGAATTGCACGGCAAGGGGAAACAAGGCTAAGGCACGGCAACGCAGGCTGGGCAATGCACGGCAAGGCAAGGAAAGGGTAACGCATGGGAAAGCACGTTCAGGCGAGGCAAGGCTAAGGCACGACAACGCAAGGCTAGGCAATGCACGGAAGGCAAGCAAAGTGTAACGGAAGTAAAGGAAGGCAAGGGAAAGCAAAGAAAGGCAAGTGTAACGGAAGGAACTGCACGGCAAGGGGAAACAAGGCTAAGGCACGACAACGCACGGCTAGGCAATGCACGGCAAGGCAAGCAAAGGGTAGCGCAAGGCAATGCACGGTGAGGCTAGACAAGGCTAATGCACGAAAACGCAAGGCTAGGCAATGCACGACAATGCAAGGAAAGCTTAAAGCAAAGGAAGGCAAGGTCAGGCGAGATAAGGCAAAGGCACGACAACGCAAGGCTAGGAAATTCAGGGAAGGCAAGCAAAGAGTAACGGAAGGTAAGGAAGGCAAGGAAAAGCAAGGAAAGGCAAGGGTAACGGAAGGAACGGCACGGCAAGGGGGAACAAGTCTAAGGCACGACTCCGAACGCTAGGCAATGAACGGCAAGGCAAGGAAAGGGTAACGCATGGGAAAGCACGGTCAGGCGAGGCAAGGCTAAGGAAAGCCAACGCAAGGCTAGGCAATGCACGGAAAGCAAGCAAGGAGTAACGGAATGCAAGGAAGGAAAGGGAAAGCAAGGGAAGGCAAGGGTAACGGAAGGAACGGCACGGCAAGGGGAAACAAGGCTAAGGCACGACAACGCACGCTAGGCAATGCACGGCAAGGCAAGGAAAGGGTAACGCATGGGAAAGCACGGTCAGGGGAGGCAAGGCTAAGGAAAGCCAACGCAAGCCTAGGCAATGCACGGAAAGCAAGCAAGGAGTAACGGAATGCAAGGAAGGAAAGGGAAAGCAAGGGAAGGCAAGGGTAACGGAAGGAACGGCACGGCAAGGGGCAACAAGGCTAAGGCACGACAACACACGGCTAGGAAATGCACGGCAAGGCAAGGAAAGGGTAACGCAAGGCAAGGCACGGTGAGGCTAGGCAAGGTTAATGCACGACAACGCAAGGCTAGGCAATGCAAGACAATGCAAGGAAAGCTTAAAGCAAAGGAAGGCACGGTCAGGCGAGATAAGGCTAAGGCACGACAACGCAAGGCTAGGCAATGCACGGAAGGCAAGCAAAGAGTAACGGAAGGTAAGCAAGGCAAGGAAAAGGAAGGAAAGGCCAGGGTAACGGAAGGAACGGCACGGCAAGGGGAAACAAGTCTAAGGCACGACACCGAACGCTAGGCAATGAACGGCAAGGCAAGGAAAGGGTAACGCATTTGAAAGCACGGTCAGGCGAGGCAACGCTAAGGCACGACAACGCAAGGCTAAGCAATGCACCGAAGGCAAGCAAAGAGTAACGGAAGGTAAGGAAGGCAAGGGAAAGGAAGGAAAGGCAAGTGTAACGGAAGGAACGGCACGGCAAGGGGAAACAAGGCTAAGGCACGACAACGCACGGCGAAGCAATGCACGGAAAGGCAAGGAAAGGGTAACGCATGGGAAAGCACGGTCAGGCGATGCAAGGCTAAGGCATGACAACGCAAGGCTAGGCAATGCACGGAAAGCAAGCAAAGAGTAACGGAACGCAAGGAAGGCAAGGGAAAGCAAGGGAAGGCAAGGGTAACGGAAGGAACGGCACGGTAAGGGGTAACAAGTCTAAGGCACGGCAACGCAGGGCTAGGCAATGCACGGCAAGGCAAGGAAAGGGTAACGCAGGGGAAGGCACGGTCAGGTGAGGCAAGGATAAGGCACGACAATGCAAGGCTAGGCAATGCACGGCAAGGCAAGGAAAGAGTAACGCAAGGCAAGGCACGGTGAGGCTAGGCAAGGCTAATGCACGACAACGCAAGGCTAGGCAATGCACGGCAAGGCAAGGAAAGGGTAACGCGTGGGAAAGCACGGTCAGGCGAGGCAAGACTAAGGCATGAAAACGCAGGGCTAGGCAATGCACGGAAAGCAAGCAAAGAGTAACGGAACGCAAGGAAGGCAAGGGAAAGCAAGGGAAGGCAAGGTTAACAGAAGGAACGGCACGCCAATGGGTAAGAAGGCTAAGGCACGACAACGCAGGGCTAGGAAATGCACGGCAAGGGAAGGAAAGGGTAACGCAGGGGAAGGCACGGTCAGGTGAGGCAAGGATAAGGCACGACAATGCAAGGCTAGGCAATGCACGGCAAGGCAAGGAAAGAGTAACGGAAGGAAAGGAAGGCAAGGCAAAGCCAGGCAAGGCAAGTGTAACAAAAGGCACGCCACGGCAAGGGGAATCAAGGCTAAGGCACGAAAACGCACGGCTAGGCAATGCACGGCAAGGCAAGGAAAGGGTAACGCAAGGCAAGGCACGGTGAGGCTAGGCAAGGCTAATGCACGACAACGCAAGGCTAGGCAATGCACGACAATGCAAGGAAAGCTTAAAGCAAAGGAAGGCACGGTCAGGCGAGATAAGGCTAAGGCACGACAACGCAAGGCTAGGCAATGCACGGAAGGCAAGCAAAGAGTAACGGAAGGTAAGGAAGGCAAGGGAAAGCAAAGAAAGGCAAGTGTAACGGAAGGAACGGCACGGCAAGGGGAAACAAGGCTAAGGCACGACAACGCACGCTAGGCAAAGCACGGCAAGGCAAGGAAAGGGTAACGCATGGGAAAGCACGGTCAGGCGAGGCAAGCCTAAGGCATGACAACGCAAGGCTAGGCAATGCACCGAAAGCAAGCAAAGAGTAACGGAACGCAAGGAAGGCAAGGGAAAGCAAGGGAAGGCAAGGGTAACGGAAGGAACGGCACGGCAAGGGGTAACAAGGCTAAGGCACGAAAACGCAGGGCTAGGCAATGCACGGCAAGGCAAGGAAAGAGTAACGGAAGGAACGGAAGGCAAGGCAAAGCCAGGCAAGGCAAGTGTAACAAAAGGCACGCAACGGCAAGGGATAACAAGGCTAAGGCACGACAACACACGGCTAGGAAATGCACGGCAAGGCAAGGAAAGGGTAACGCAAGGCAAGGCACGGTGAGGCTAGGCAAGGCTAATGCACGACAACGCAAGGATAGGCAATGCACGACAATGCAAGGAAAGCTTAAAGCAAAGGAAGGCACGGTCAGAAGAGATAAGGCTAAGGCACGACAACGCAAGTCTAGGCAATGCAGGGAAGGCAAGCAAAGAGTAACGGAAGGTAAGGAAGGCAAAGGAAAGCAAGGAAAGGCAATGGTAACGGAAGGAACGGCACGGCAAGGGGAAACAAGTCTAAGGCACGACAACGCACGCTAGGCAATGCACGGTAAGGGAAGGAAAGGGTAACGCATGGGAAAGAACGGTCAGGGGACGCAAGGCTAAGGCACGACAACGCAAGGCTTGGCAATGCACGGAAGGCAAGCAAAGAGTAACGGAAGTAAGGAAGGCAAGGGAAAGCAAAGAAAGGCAAGTGTAACGGAAGGAACGGCACGGCAAGGGGAAACAAGGCTAAGGCACGACAACGCACGCTAGGCAATGCACGGCAAGGCAAGGAAAGGGTAACGCATGGGAAATCACGGTCAGGCGAGGCAAGGCTAAGGAAAGCCAACGCAAGGCTAGGCAATGCACGGTAAGCAAGCAAGGAGTAACGGAATGCAAGGAAGGAAAGGGAAAGCAAGGGAAGGCAAGGGTAACGGAAGGAACGGCACGACAAGGGGTAACAAGTCTAAGGCACGACAACACACGGCTAGGAAATGCACGGCAAGGTAAGGAAAGGGTAACGCAAGGCAAGGCACGGTGAGGCTAGGCAAGGTTAATGCACGACAACGCAAGGCTAGGCAATGCACGACAATGCAAGGAAAGCTTAAAGTAAAGGAAGGCACGGTCAGGCGAGATAAGGCTAAGGCACGACAACGCAAGGCTAGGCAATGCACGGAAGGCAAGCAAAGAGTAACGGAAGGTAAGGAAGGCAAGGGAAAGCAAGGACAGGCAATGGTAACGGAAGGAACGGCACGGCAAGGGGAAACAATGCTAAGGCACGACAACGCACGCTAGGCAATGCACGGCAAGGCAAGGAAAGGGTAACGCATGGGAAAGCACGGTCAGGCGAGGCAAGGCTAAGGCACGACAACCCAAGGCTAGGCAATGCACGGAAGGCAAGCAAAGAGAAACGGAAGGTAAGGAAGGAAAGGGAAAGCAAAGAAAGGCAAGTGTAACGGAAGGAACGGCACGGCAAGGGGAAACAAGGCTAAGGCACGACAACGCAAGGCTAGGCAATGCACGGCAAGGCAAGCAAAGGGTAACGCAAGGAAAGGCACGGTGAGGCTAGGCAAGGCTAATGCACGAAAACGCAAGGCTAGGCGATGCACGACAATGCAAGGAAAGCTTAAAGCAAAGGAAGGCAAGGTCAGGCGAGATAAGGCTAAGGCACGACAACGCAAGGCTAGGAAATTCAGGGAAGGCAAGCATAGAGTAACGGAAGGTAAGCAAGGCAAGGAAAAGGAAGGAAAGGCCAGGGTAACGGAAGGAACGGCACGGCAATGGGAAACAAGTCTAAGGCACGACACCGAAGGCTAAGCAATGAACGGCAAGGCAAGGAAAGGGGAACGCATTTGAAAGCACGGTCAGGCGAGGCAACGCTAAGGCACGACAACGCAAGGCTAGGCAATGCACGGAAGGCAAGCAAAGAGTAACGGAATGTAAGGAAGGCAAGGGAAATGAAGGAAAGGCAAGTGTAACGGAAGGAACGCCACGGCAAGGGGAAACAAGGCTAAGGCACGACAACGCACGGCTAGGCAATGCACGGAAAGGCAAGGAAAGGGTAACGCATGGGAAAGCACGGTCAGGCGATGCAAGGCTAAGGCATGACAACGCAAGGCTAGGCAATGCACCGAAAGCAAGCAAAGAGTAACGGAACGCAAGGAAGGCAAGGGAAAGTAAGGGAAGGCAAGGGTAACGGAAGGAACGGCACGGTAAGGGGTAACAAGGCTAAGGCACGGCAACGCAGGGCTAGGCAATGCACGGCAAGGCAAGGAAAGGGTAACGCAGGGGAAGGCACGGTCAGGTGAGGCAAGGATGAGGCACGACAATGCAAGGCTAGGCAATGCACGGCAAGGCAAGGCAAGAGTAACGGAAGGAAAGGATGGCAAGTCAAAGGCAGGAAAGGCAAGTGTAACAAAAGGCACGGCACGGCAAGGGGAAACAAGGCTAAGGCACGACAACGCACGGCTAGGCAATGCACGGCAAGGCAAGTAAAGGGTAACGCAAGGCAAGGCACGGTGACGCTAGGCAAGGCTAATGCACGACAACGCAAGGCTAGGCAATGCACGACAATGCAAGGAAAGCTTAAAGCAAAGGAAGGCACGGTCAGGCGAGATAAGGCTAAGGCACGACAACGCAAGGCTAGGCAATGCAGGGAAGGGAAGCAAAGAGTAACGGAAGGTAAGCAAGGCAAGGAAAAGCAAGGAAAGGCAAGGGTAACGGAAGGAACTGCACGGCAAGGGGAAACAAGGCTAAGGCACGGCAACGCAGCCTGGGCAATGCACGGCAAGGCAAGGAATGGGTAACGCAAGGGAAAGCACGTTGAGGCGAGGCAAGGCTAAGGCACGACAACGCAAGGCTAGGCAATTCACGGAAGGCAAGCAAAGAGTAACGGAAGGTAAGGAAGGCAAGGGAAAGCAAAGAAAGGCAAGTGTAACGGAAGGAACTGCACGGCAAGGGGAAACAAGGCTAAGGCACGACAACGCACGGCTAGGCAATGCACGGCAAGGCAAGCAAAGGGTAACGCAAGGCAAGGCACGGTGAGGCTAGGCAAGGCTAATGCACGGAAACGCAAGGCTAGGCAATGCACGACAATGCAAGGAAAGCTTAAAGCAAAGGAAGGCAAGGTCAGGCGAGATAAGGCAAAGGCACGACAACGCAAGGCTAGGCAATTCAGGGAAGGCAAGCAAAGAGTAACGGAAGGTAAGGAAGGCAAGGAAAAGCAAGGAAAGGCAAGGGTAACGGAAGGAACGGCACGGCAAGGGGGAACAAGTCTAAGGCACGACACCGAACGCTAGGCAATGAACGGCAAGGCAAGGAAAGGGTAACGCATGGGAAAGCACGGTCAGGCGAGGCAAGGCTAAGGCACGACAACGCAAGGCTAGGCAATGCACGGAAGGCAAGCAAAGAGTAACGGAAGGTAAGTAAGGCAAGGGAAAGCAAGGAAAGGCAAGTGTAACGGAAGGAACGGCACGGCAAGGGGAAACAAGGCTAAGGCACGACAACGCAGGGCTAGGCAATGCACGGCAAGGGAAGGAAAGGGCAACGCAGGGGAAGGCACGGTCAGGTGAGGCAAGGATAAGGCACGACAATGCAAGGCTAGGCAATGCACGGCAAGGCAAGGAAAGAGTAACGGAAGGAAAGGAAGGCAAGGCAAAGCCAGGCAAGTGTAACAAAAGGCACGCCACGGCAAGGGGAATCAAGGCTAAGGCACGACAACGCACGGCTAGGCAATGCACGGCAAGGCAAGTAAAGGGTAACGCAAGGCAAGGCACGGTGAGGCTAGGCAAGGCTAATGCACGACAACGCAAGGCTAGGCAATTCACGACAATGCAAGGAAAGCTTAAAGGAAAGGAAGGCACGGTCAGGCGAGATAAGGCTAAGGCACGACAACGCAAGGCTAGGCAATGCACGGAAGGCAAGCAAAGAGTAACGGAAGGTAAAGAAGGCAAGGGAAAGCAAAGAAAGGCAAGTGTAACGGAAGGAACGGCACGGCAAGGGGAAACAACCTAAGGCACGACAACGCACGCTAGGCAAAGCACGGCAAGGCAAGGAAAGGGTAACGCATGGGAAAGCACGGTCAGGCGAGGCAAGCCTAATGCATGACAACGCAAGGCTAGGCAATGCACGGAAAGCAAGCAAAGAGTAACGGAACGCAAGGAAGGCAAGGGAAAGCAAGGGAAGGCAAGGGTAACGGAAGGAAGGGCACGGCAAGTGGTAACAAGGCTAAGGCACGACAACGCAGTGCTAGGCAATGCACGGCAAGGCAAGGAAAGAGTAACGGAAGGAAAGGAATGCAAGGCAAAGCCAGGCAAGGCAAGTGTAACAAAAGGCACGCAACGGCAAGGGGAAACAAGGCTAAGGCACGAAAACACACGGCTAGGAAATGCACGGCAAGGCAAGGAAAGGGTAACGCAAGGCAAGGCACGGTGAGGCTAGGCAAGGCTAATGCACGACAACGCAAGGCTAGGCAATGCACGAAAATGCAAGTAAAGCTTAAAGCAAAGGAAGGCACGGTCAGGCGAGATAAGGCTAAGGCACGACAACGCAAGGCTAGGCAATGCAGGGAAGGCAAGCAAAGAGTAACGGAAGGTAAGGAAGGCAAGGGAAAGCAAGGAAAGGCAATGGTAACGGAAGGAACGGCACGGCAAGGGGAAACAAGTCTAAGGCACGACAACGCACGCTAGGCAATGCACGGCAAGGCAAGGAAAGGGTAACGCATGGGAAAGCACGGTCAGGGGAGGCAAGGCTAAGGCACGACAACGCAAGGCTTGGCAATGCACGGAAGGCAAGCAAAGAGTAACGGAAGGTAAGGAAGGCAAGGGAAAGCAAAGAAAGGCAAGTGTAACGGAAGGAACGGCACGGCAAGGGGAAAGAAGTCTAAGGCACGACAACGCACGCTAGGCAATGCACGGCAAGGCAAGTAAAGGGTAACGCATGGGAAAGCACGTTCAGGCGAGGCAAGGCTAAGGAAAGCCAACGCAAGGCTAGGCAATGCACGGAAAGCAAGCAAGGAGTAACGGAATGAAAGGAAGGAAAGGGAAAGCAAGGGAAGGCAAGGGTAACGGAAGGAACGGCACGGTAAGGGGTAACAAGGCTAAGGCACGGCAACGCAGGGCTAGGCAATGCACGGCAAGGCAAGGAAAGGGTAACGCAGGGGAAGGCACGGTCAGGTGAGGCAAGGATAAGGCACGACAATGCAAGGCTAGGCAATGCACGGCAAGGCAAGGAAAGAGTAACGGAAGGAAAGGAAGGCAAGTCAAAGCCAGGAAAGGCAAGTGTAACAAAAGGCACGCCACGGCAAGGGGAAACAAGGCTAAGGCACGACAACGCACGGCTAGGCAATGCACGGCAAGGCAAGGAAAGGGTAACGCAAGGCAAGGCACGGTGAGGCTAGGCAAGGCTAATGCACGACAACGCAAGGCTAGGCAATGCACGACAATGCAAGGAAAGCTTAAAGCAAAGGCAGGCACGATCAGGCGAGATAAGGCTAAGGCACGACAACGCAAGGCTAGGCAATGCAGGGAAGGGAAGCAAAGAGTAACGGAAGGTAAGGAAGGCAAGGAAAAGCTAGGAAAGGCAAGGGTAACGGAAGGAACGGCACGGCAAGGGGGAACAAGTCTAAGGCACGATTCCGAACGCTAGGCAATGAACGGCAAGGCAAGGAAAGGGTAACGCATGGGAAAGCACGGTCAGGCGAGGCAAGGCTAAGGAAAGCCAACGCAAGGCTAGGCAATGCACGGAAAGCAAGCAGGAGTAACGGAATGCAAGGAAGGAAAGGGAAAGGAAGGAAAGGCAAGTGTAACGGAAGGAACGGCACGGAAAGGGGAAACAAGGCTAAGGCACGACAACGCACGCTAGGCATTGCACGGCAAGGCAAGGAAAGGGTAACGCATGGGAAAGCACGGTCAGGCGAGGCAAGACTAAGGCATGACAACGCAAGGCTAGGCAATGCACGGAAAGCAAGCAAAGAGTAACGGAACGCAAGGAAGGCAAGGGAAAGCAAGGGAAGGCAAGGGTAACGGAAGGAACGGCACGCCAATGGGTAAGAAGGCTAAGGCACGACAACGCAGGGCTAGGCAATGCACGGCAAGGGAAGGAAAGGGTAACGCAGGGGAAGGCACGGTCAGGTGAGGCAAGGATAAGGCACGACAATGCAAGGCTAGGCAATGCACGGCAAGGCAAGGAAAGAGTAACGGAAGGAAAGGAAGGCAAGGCAAAGCCAGGCAAGTGTAACAAAAGGCACGCCACGGCAAGGGGAATCAAGGCTAAGGCACGACAACGCACGGCTAGGCAATGCACGGCAAGGTAAGTAAAGGGTAACGCAAGGCAAGGCACGGTGAGGCTAGGCAAGGCTAATGCACGACAACGCAAGGCTAGGCAATGCACGACAATGCAAGGAAAGCTTAAAGGAAAGCAAGGCACGGTCAGGCGAGATAAGGCTAAGGCACGACAACGCAAGGCTAGGCAATGCACGGAAGGCAAGCAAAGAGTAACGGAAGGTAAGGAAGGCAAGGGAAAGCAAAGAAAGGCAAGTGTAACGGAAGGAACGGCACGGCAAGGGGAAACAACCTAAGGCACGACAACGCACGCTAGGCAAAGCACGGCAAGGCAAGGAAAGGGTAACGCATGGGAAAGCACGGTCAGGCGAGGCAAGCCTAATGCATGACAACGCAAGGCTAGGCAATGCACGGAAAGCAAGCAAAGGGTAAGGGAACGCAAGGAAGGCAAGGGAAAGCAAGGGAAGGCAAGGGTAACGGAAGGAAGGGCACGGCAAGGGGTAACAAGGCTAAGGCACGACAACGCAGGGCTAGGCAATGCACGGCAAGGCAAGGAAAGAGTAACGGAAGGAAAGGAATGCAAGGCAAAGCCAGGCAAGGCAAGTGTAACAAAAGGCACGCAACGGCTAGGGGAAACAAGGCTAAGGCACGAAAACACACGGCTAGGAAATGCACGGCAAGGCAAGGAAAGGGTAACGCAAGGCAAGGCACGGTGAGGCTAGGCAAGGCTAATGCACGACAACGCAAGGCTAGGCAATGCACGAAAATGCAAGTAAAGCTTAAAGCAAAGGAAGGCACGGTCAGGCGAGATAAGGCTAAGGCACGACAACGCAAGGCTAGGCAATGCAGGGAAGGCAAGCAAAGAGTAACGGAAGGTAAGGAAGGCAAGGGAAAGCAAGGAAAGGCAATGGTAACGGAAGGAACGGCACGGCAAGGGGAAACAAGTATAAGGCACGACAACGCACGCTAGGCAATGCACGGCAAGGCAAGGAAAGGGTAACGCATGGGAAAGCACGGTCAGGGGAGGCAAGGCTAAGGCACGACAACGCAAGGCTTGGCAATGCACGGAAGGCAAGCAAAGAGTAACGGAAGGTACGGAAGGCAAGGGAAAGCAAAGAAAGGCAAGTGTAACGGAAGGAACGGCACGGCAAGGGGAAACAAGTCTAAGGCACGACAACGCACGCTAGGCAATGCACGGCAAGGCAAGTAAAGGGTAACGCATGGGAAAGCACGTTCAGGTGAGGCAAGGCTAAGGAAAGCCAACGCAAGGCTAGGCAATGCACGGAAAGCAAGCAAGGAGTAACGGAATGCAAGGAAGGAAAGGGAAAGCAAGGGAAGGCAAGGGTAACGGAAGGAACGGCACGGTAAGGGGTAACAAGGCTAAGGCACGGCAACGCAGGGCTAGGCAATGCACGGCAAGGCAAGGAAAGGGTAACGCAGGGGAAGGCACGGTCAGGTGAGGCAAGGATAAGGCACGACAATGCAAGGCTAGGCAATGCACGGCAAGGCAAGGAAAGAGTAACGGAAGGAAAGGAAGGCAAGTCAAAGCCAGGAAAGGCAAGTGTAACAAAAGGCACGCCACGGCAAGGGGAAACAAGGCTAAGGCACGACAACGCACGGCTAGGCAATGCACGGCAAGGCAAGGAAAGCTTAAAGCAAAGGCAGGCACGGTCAGGCGAGATAAGGCTAAGGCACGACAACGCAAGGCTAGGCAATGCAGGGAAGGGAAGCAAAGAGTAACGGAAGGTAAGGAAGGCAAGGAAAAGCAAGGAAAGGCAAGGGTAACGGAAGGAACGGCACGGCAAGGGGGAACAAGTCTAAGGCACGACTCCGAACGCTAGGCAATGAACGGCAAGGCAAGGAAAGCGTAACGCATGGGAAAGCACGGTCAGGCGAGGCAAGGCTAAGGAAAGCCAACGCAAGGCTAGGCAATGCACGGAAAGCAAGCAAGGAGTAACGGAATGCAAGGAAGGAAAGGGAAAGGAAGGAAAGGCAAGTGTAACGGAAGGAACGGCACGGCAAAGGGAAACAAGGCTAAGGCACGACAACGCACGGCTAGGCAATGCACGGAAAGGCAAGGAAAGGGTAACGCATGGGAAAGCACGGTGAGGCGATGCAAGGCTAAGGCATGACAACGCAAGGCTAGGCAATGCACGGAAAGCAAGCAAAGAGTAACGGAACGCAAGGAAGGCAAGCGAAAGCAAGGGAAGGCAAGGGTAACGGAAGGAACGGCACGGTAAGGGTTTAACAAGTCTAAGGCACGGCAACGCAGGGCTAGGCAATGCACGGCAAGGCAAGGAAAGGGTAACGCAGGGGAAGGCACGGTCAGGTGAGGCAAGGATAAGGCACGACAATGCAAGGCTAGGCAATGCACGGCAAGGCAAGGAAAGAGTAACGGAAGGAAAGGAAGGCAAGTCAAAGCCAGGAAAGGCAAGTGTAACAAAAGGCACGCCACGGCAAGGGGAAACAAGGCTAAGGCACGACAACGCACGGCTAGGCAATGCACGGCAAGGCAAGGAAAGGGTAACGCAAGGCAAGGCACGGTGAGGCTAGGCAACGCTAATGCACGACAACGCAAGGCTAGGCAATGCACGACAATGCAAGGAAAGCTTAAAGCAAAGGAAGGCACGGTCAGGCGAGATAAGGCTAAGGCACGACAACGCAAGGCTAGGCAATGCAGGGAAGGGAAGCAAAGAGTAACGGAAGGTAAGCAAGGCAAGGAAAAGCAAGGAAAGGCAAGGGTAACGGAAGGAATTGCACGGCAAGAGGAAACAAGACTAAGCCACGGCAACGCAGGCTGGGCAATGCACGGCAAGGCAAGGAAAGGGTAACGCATGGGAAAGCACGTTCAGGCGAGGCAAGGCTAAGGCACGACAACGCAAGGCTAGGCATTGCACGGAAGGCAAGCAAAGAGTAACGGAAGGTAAGGAAGGCAAGGGAAAGCAAGGAAAGGCAAGTGTAACGGAATGAACGGCACGGCAAGGGGAAACAAGGCTAAGGCACGACAAGGCACGGCTAGGCAATGCACGGCAAGGCAAGCAAAGGGTAACGCAAGGAAAGGCACGGTGAGGCTAGGCAAGGCTAATGCAGGAAAACGCAAGGCTAGGCGATGCACGACAATGCAAGGAAAGCTTAAAGCAAAGGAAGGCAAGGTCAGGCGAGATAAGGCTAAGGCACGACAACGCAAGGCTAGGAAATTCAGGGAAGGCAAGCAAAGAGTAACGGAAGGTAAGCAAGGCAAGGAAAAGGAAGGAAAGGCCAGGGTAACGGAAGGAACGGCACGGCAAGGGGAAAAAAGGCTAAGGCACGACAGCGCACGGCTAGGCAATGCACGGCAAGGTATGGCAAGGGTAACGCATGGGAAAGCACGGTCAGGCGATGCAAGGCTAAGGCATGACAACGCAAGGCTAGGCAATGCACGGAAAGCAAGCAAAGTGTAAAGGAACGCAAGGAAGGCAAGGGAAAGCAAGGGAAGGCAAGGGTAACGGAAGGAACGGCACGGCAAGGGGTAACAAGGCTAAGGCACGACAACACACGGCTAGGAAATGCACGGCAAGGCAAGGAAAGGTTAACGCAAGGCAAGGCACGGTGAGGCTAGGCAAGGTTAATGCACGAAAACGCAAGGCTAGGCAATGCACGACAATGCAAGGAAAGCTTAAAGTAAAGGAAGGCACGGTCAGGCGAGATAAGGCTAAGGCACGACAACGCAAGGCTAGGCAATGCACGGAAGGCAAGCAAAGAGTAACGGAAGGTAAGGAAGGCAACGGAAAGCAAGGAAAGGCAATGGTAACGGAAGGAACGGCACGGCAAGGGGAAACAAGGCTAAGGCACGACAACGCACGCTAGGCAATGCACGGCAAGGCAAGGAAAGCGTAACGCAGGGGAAAGCACGGTCAGGCGAGGCAAGGCTAAGGCATGACAACGCAAGGCTAGGCAATGCACGGAAAGCAAGCAAAGAGTAACGGAACGCAAGGAAGGCAAGGGAAAGCAAGGGAAGGCAAGGGTAACGGAAGGAACGGCACGGCAAGGGGTAACAAGGCTAAGGCACGACAACGCAGGGCTAGGCAATGCACGGCAAGGCAAGCAAAGAGTAACGGAAGCAAAGGAAGGCAAGGCAAAGCCAGGCAAGGCAAGTGTAACAAAAGGCACGCAACGGCAAGGGGAAACAAGGCTAAGGCACGACAACACACAGCTAGGAAATGCACAGCAAGGCAAGGAAAGGGTAACGCAAGGCAAGGAACGGTGAGGCTAGGCAAGGCTAATGCACCACAACGCAAGGCTAGGCAATGCACGACAATGCAAGGAAAGCTTAAAGCAAAGGAAGGCACGGTCAGGCGAGATAAGGCTAAGGCACGACAACGCAAGGCTAGGCAATGCACGGAAGGCAAGCAAAGAGTAACGGAAGGTAAGGAAGGCAAGGGAAAGCAAGGAAAGGCAATGGTAACCGAAGGAACGGCACGGCAAGGGGAAACAATGGTAAGGCACGACAACGCAAGCTAGGCAATGCACGGCAAGGCAAGGAAAGGGTAACGCATGGGAAAGCACGGTCAGGCGAGGCAAGGCTAAGGCACGACAACCCAAGGCTAGCCAATGCACGGAAGGCAAGCAAAGAGAAACGGAAGGTAAGGAAGGAAAGGGAAAGCAAAGAAAGGCAAGTGTAACGGAAGGAACGGCACGGCAAGGGGAAACAAGGCTAAGGCACGGCAACGCACGGCTAGGCAATGCACGGCAAGGCAAGGAGAAGGTAACGCAAGGCAAGGCACGGTGAGGCTAGGCAAGGCTAATGCACGAAAACGCAAGGCTAGGCGATGCACGACAATGCAAGGAAAGCTTAAAGCAAAGGAAGGCAAGGTCAGGCGAGATAAGGCTAAGGCACGACAACGCAAGGCTAGGAAATTCAGGGAAGGCAAGCAAAGAGTAACGGAAGGTAAGCAAGGCAAGGAAAAGGAAGGAAAGGCCAGGGTAACGGAAGGAACGGCACGGCAAGGGGAAACAAGGCTAAGGCACGACACCGAACGCTAGGCAATGAACGGCAAGGCAAGGAAAGGGTAACGCATTTGAAAGCACGGTCAGGCGAGGCAACGCTAAGGCACGACAACGCAAGTCTAGGCAATGCACGGAAGGCAAGCAAAGAGTAACGGAAGGTAAGGAAGGCAAGGGAAAGGAAGGAAAGGCAAGTGTAACGGAAGGAACGGCACGGCAAGGGGAAACAAGGCTAAGGCACGACAACGCACGGCTAGGCAATGCACGGAAAGGCAAGGAAAGGGTAACGCATGGGAAAGCACGGTCAGGCGATGCAAGGCTAAGGCATGACAACGCAAGGCTAGGCAATGCACGGCAAGGCAAGGAAAGAGTAACGGAAGGAAAGGAAGGCAAGGCAAAGCCAGGCAAGGCAAGTGGAACAAAAGGCACGCCACGGCAAGGGGAAACAAGGCTAAGGCACGACAACGCACGGCTAGGCAATGCACGGCAAGGCAAGGAAAGGGTAACGCAAGGCAAGGCACGGTGAGGCTAGGCAAGGCTAATGCACGACAACGCAAGGCTAGGCAATGCACGACAATGCAAGGAAGCTTAAAGCAAAGGAAGGCACGGTCAGGCGAGATAAGGCTAAGGCACGACAACGCAAGGCTAGGCAATGCACGGAAGGCAAGCAAAGAGTAACGGAAGGTAAGGAAGGCAAGGGAAAGCAAAGAAAGGCAAGTGTAACGGAAGGAACGGCACGGCAAGGGGAAACAAGGCTAAGGCACGACAACGCACGCTAGGCAAAGCACGGCAAGGCAAGGAAAGGGTAACGCATGGCAAAGCACGGTCAGGCGAGGCAAGCCTAAGGCATGACAATGCAAGGCTAGGCAATGCACGGAAAGCAAGCAAAGAGTAACGGAACGCAAGGAAAGCAAGGGAAAGCAAGGGAAGGCAAGGGTAACGGAAGGAACGGCACGGCAAGGGGTAACAAGGCTAAGGCACGACAACGCAGGGCTAGGCAATGCACGGCAAGGCAAGGAAAGAGTAACGGAAGGAAAGGAAGGCAAGGCAAAGCCAGGCAAGGCAAGTGTAACAAAAGGCACGCAACGGCAAGGGGAAACAAGGCTAAGGCACGACAACACACGGCTAGGAAATGCACGGCAAGGCAAGGAAAGGGTAACGCAAGGCAAGGCACGGTGAGGCTAGGCAAGGCTAATGCACGACAACGCAAGGCTAGGCAATGCACGACAATGCAAGGAAAGCTTAAAGCAAAGGAAGGCACGGTCAGGCGAGATAAGGCTAAGGCACGACAACGCAAGGCTAGGCAATGCTGGGAAGGCAAGCAAAGAGTAACGGAAGGTAAGGAAGGCAAGGGAAAGCAAGGAAAGGCAATGGTAACGGAAGGAACGGCACGGCAAGGGGAAACAAGTCTAAGGCACGACAACGCAGGCTAGGCAATGCACGGCAAGGCAAGGAAAGGGTAACGCATGGGAAAGCACGGTCAGGGGAGGCAAGGCTAAGGCACGACAACGCAAGGCTTGGCAATGCACGGAAGGCAAGCAAAGAGTAACGGAAGGTAAGGAAGGCAAGGGAAAGCAAAGAAAGGCAAGTGTAACGGAAGGAACGGCACGGCAAGGGGAAACAAGGCTAAGGCACTTCAACGCACGCTAGGCAATGCACGGCAAGGCAAGGAAAGGGTAACGCATGGGAAAGCACGGTCAGGCGAGGCAAGGCTAAGGAAAGCCAACGCAAGGCTAGGCAATGCACGGAAAGCAAGCAAGGAGTAACGGAATGCAAGGAAGGAAAGGGAAAGCAAGGGAAGGCAAGGGTAACGGAAGGAACGGCACGGCAAGGGGAAACAAGGCTAAGGCACGACAACGCACGCTAGGCAATGCACGGCAAGGCAAGGAAAGGGTAACGCATGGGAAACTACGGTCAGGCGAGGCAAGGCTAAGGAAAGCCAACGCAAGGCTAGGCAATGCACGGAAAGCAAGCAAGGAGTAACGGAATGCAAGGAAGGAAAGGGAAAGCAAGGAAGGCAAAGGTTACGGAAGGAACGGCACGGCAAGGGGTAACAAGGCTAAGGCACGACAACACACGGCTAGGAAATGCACGGCAAGGCAAGGAAAGGGTAACGCAAGGCAAGGCACGGTGAGGCTAGGCAAGGTTAATGCACGAGATCGCAAGGCTAGGCAATGCAAGACAATGCAAGGAAAGCTTAAAGCAAAGGAAGGCACGGTCAGGCGAGATAAGGCTAAGGCACGACAACGCAAGGCTAGGCAATTCAGGGAAGGCAAGCAAAGAGTAACGGAAGGTAAGCAAGGCAAGGAAAAGGAAGGAAAGGCCAGGGTAACGGAAGGAACGGCACGGCAAGGGGAAACAAGTCTAAGGCACGACACCGAACGCTAGGCAATGAACGGCAAGGCAAGGAAAGTGTAACGCATTTGAAAGCACGGTCAGGCGAGGCAACGCTAAGGCACGACAACGCAAGGCTAGGCAATGCACGGAATGCAAGCAAAGAGTAACGGAAGGTAAGGAAGGCAAGGGAAAGGAAGGAAAGGCAAGTGTAACGGAAGGAACGGCACGGCAAGGGGAAACAAGGCTAAGGCACCACAACGCACGGCTAGGCAATGCACGGAAAGGCAAGGAAAGGGTAACGCATGGGAAAGCACGGTCAGGCGATGCAAGGCTAAGGCATGACAACGCAAGGCTAGGCAATGCACGGAAAGCAAGCAAAGAGTAACGGAACGCAAGGAAGGCAAGGGAAAGCAAGGGAAGGCAAGGGTAACGGAACGAACGGCACGGTAAGGGGTAACAAGTCTAAGGCACGGCAACGCAGGGCTAGGCAATGCACGGCAAGGCAAGGAAAGGGTAACGCAGGGGAAGGCACGGTCAGGTGAGGCAAGGATAAGGCACGACAATGCAAGGCTAGGCAATGCACGGAAAGCAAGCAAGGAGTAACGGAATGGAAGGAAGGAAAGGGAAAGCAAGGGAAGGCAAGGGTAACGGAAGGAACGGCACGGCAAGGGGAAACAATGGTAAGGCACGACAACGCAAGCTAGGCAATGCACGGCAAGGCAAGGAAAGGGTAACGCATGGGAAAGCACGGTCAGGCGAGGCAAGGCTAAGGCACGACAACCCAAGGCTAGCCAATGCACGGAAGGCAAGCAAAGAGAAGCGGAAGGTAAGGAAGGAAAGGGAAAGCAAAGAAAGGCAAGTGTAACGGAAGGAACGGCACGGCAAGGGGAAACAAGGCTAAGGCACGGCAACGCACGGCTAGGCAATGCACGGCAAGGCAAGGAGAAGGTAACGCAAGGCAAGGCACGGTGAGTCTAGGCAAGGCTAATGCACGGAAACGCAAGGCTAAGCAATGCACGACAATGCAAGGAAAGCTTAAAGCAAAGGAAGGCACGGTCAGAAGAGATAAGGCTAAGGCACGACAACGCAAGGCTAGGCAATGCACAAGGAAGGCAATGGTAACGGAAGGAACGGCACGGCAAGGGGAAACAAGTCTAAGGCACGACAACGCACGCTAGGCAATGCACGGCAAGGGAAGGAAAGGGTAACGCATGGGAAAGCACGGTCAGGCGAGGCAAGGCTAAGGCACGACAACGCAAGGCTTGGCAATGCACGGTAAGCAAGCAAGGAGTAACGGAATGCAAGGAAGGAAAGGGAAAGCAAGGGAAGGCAAGGGTAACGGAAGGAACGGCACGGCAAGGGGTAACAAGGCTAAGGCACGACAACACACGGCTAGGAAATGCACGGCAAGGTAAGGAAAGTTTAACGCAAGGCAAGGCACGGTGAGGCTAGGCAAGGTTAATGCACGACAACGCAAGGCTAGGCAATGCACGACAATGCAAGCAAAGCTTAAAGCAAAGGAAGGCACGGTCAGGCGAGATAAGGCTAAGGCACGACAACGCAAGGCTAGGCAATGCACGGAAGGCAAGCAAAGAGTAACGGAAGGTAAGGAAGGCAAGGGAAAGCAAGGAAAGGCAATGGTAACGGAAGGAACGGCACGGCAAGGGGAAACAAGGCTAAGGCACGACAACGCAAGCTAGGCAATGCACGGCAAGGCAAGGAAAGGGTAACGCAGGGGAAAGCACGGTCAGGCGAGGCAAGGCTAAGGCATGACAACGCAAGGCTAGGCAATGCACGGAAGGCAAGCAAAGAGTAACGGAACGCAAGGAAGGCAAGGGAAAGCAAGGGAAGGCAAGGGTAACGGAAGGAACGGAACGGCAAGGGGTAAGAAGGCTAAGGCACGACAACGCAGGGCTAGGCAATGCACGGTAAGGCAAGCAAAGAGTAACGGAAGGAAAGGAAGGCAAGGCAAAGCCAAGCAAGGCAAGTGTAACAAAAGGCACGCAACGGCAAGGGGAAACAAGGCTAAGGCACGACAACACACGGCTAGGAAATGCACGGCAAGGCAAGGAAAGGGTAACGCATGGGAAAGCACGGTCAGGCGAGGCAAGCCTAAGGCATGACAACGCAAGGCTAGGCAATTCACGGAAAGCAAGCAAAGTGTAACGGAACGCAAGGAAGGCAAGGGAAAGCAAGGGAAGGCAAGGGTAACGGAAGGAACGGCACGGCAAGGGGTAACAAGGCTAAGGCACGAAAACGCAGGGCTAGGCAATGCACGGCAAGGCAAGGAAAGAGTAACGGAAGGAACGGAAGGCAAGGCAAAGCCAGGCAAGGGAAGTGTAACAAAAGGCACGCAACGGCAAGGGGAAACAAGGCTAAGGCACGACAACACACGGCTAGGAAATGCACGGCAAGGCAAGGAAAGGGTAACGCAAGGCAAGACACGGTGAGGCTAGGCAAGGCTAATGCACGACAACGCAAGGCTAGGCAATGCACGACAATGCAAGGAAAGCTTAAAGCAAAGGAAGGCACGGTCAGAAGAGATAAGGCTAAGGCACGACAACGCAAGGCAAGGCAATGCAGGGAAGGCAAGCAAAGAGTAACGGAAGGTAAGGAAGGCAAAGGAAAGCAAGGAAAGGCAATGGTAACGGAAGGAACGGCACGGCAAGGGGAAACAAGTCTAAGGCACGACAACGCACGCTAGGCAATGCACGGCAAGGGAAGGAAAGGGTAACGCATGGGAAAGCACGGTCAGGGGAGGCAAGGCTAAGGCACGACAACGCAAGGCTTGGCAATGCACGGAAGGCAAGCAAAGAGGAACGGAAGTAAAGAAGGCAAGGGAAAGCAAAGAAAGGCAAGTGTAACGGAAGGAACGGCACGGCAAGGGGAAACAAGGCTAAGGCACGACAACGCACGCTAGGCAATGCACGGCAAGGCAAGGAAAGGGTAACGCATGGGAAAGCACGGTCAGGCGAGGCAAGGCTAAGGAAAGCCAACGCAAGGCTAGGCAATGCACGGTAAGCAAGCAAGGAGTAACGGAATGCAAGGAAGGAAAGGGAAAGCAAGGGAAGGCAAGGGTAACGGAAGGAACGGCACGGCAAGGGGTAACAAGGCTAAGGCACGACAACACACGGCTAGGAAATGCACGGCAAGGTAAGGAAAGGGTAACGCAAGGCAAGGCACGGTGAGGCTAGGCAAGGTTAATGCACGACAACGCAAGGCTAGGCAATGCACGACAATGCAAGCAAAGCTTAAAGTAAAGGAAGGCACGGTCAGGCGAGATAAGGCTAAGGCACGACAACGCAAGGCTAGGCAATGCACGGAAGGCAAGCAAAGAGTAACGGAAGGTAAGGAAGGCAAGGGAAAGCAAGGAAAGGCAATGGTAACGGAAGGAACGGCACGGCAAGGGGAAACAAGGCTAAGGCACGACAACGCACGCTAGGCAATGCACGGCAAGGCAAGGAAAGGGTAACGCAGGGGAAAGCACGGTCAGGCGAGGCAAGGCTAAGGCATGGCAACGCAAGGCTAGGCAATGCACGGAAGGCAAGCAAAGAGTAACGGAACGCAAGGAAGGCAAGGGAAAGCAAGGGAAGGCAAGGGTAACGGAAGGAACGGCACGGCAAGGGGTAACAAGGCTAAGGCACGACAACGCAGGGCTAGGCAATGCACGGCAAGGCAAGCAAAGAGTAACGGAAGGAAAGGAAGGCAAGGCAAAGCCAAGCAAGGCAAGTGTAACAAAAGGCACGCAACGGCAAGGGGAAACAAGGCTAAGGCACGACAACACACGGCTAGGAAATGCACGGCAAGGCAAGGAAAGGGTAACGCAAGGCAAGGCACGGTGAGGCTAGGCAAGGCTAATGCACGACAACGCAAGGCTAGGCAATGCACGACAATGCAAGGAAAGCTTAAAGCAAAGGAAGGCACGGTCAGGCGACATAAGGCTAAGGCACGACAACGCAAGGCTAGGCAATGCAGGGAAGGCAAGGAAAGAGTAACGGAAGGTAAGGAAGGCTAGGAAAAGGAAGGAAAGGCCAGGGTAACGGAAGGAACGGCACGGCAAGGGGAAACAAGTCTAAGGCACGACAACGCACGCTAGGCAATGCACGGCAAGGCAAGGAAAGGGTAACGCATGGGAAAGCACGGTCAGGGGAGGCAAGGCTAAGGCACGACAACGCAAGGCTTGGCAATGCACGGAAGGCAAGCAAAGAGTAACGGAAGGTAAGGAAGGCAAGGAAAAGGAAGGAAAGGCCAGGGTAACGGAAGGAACGGCACGGCAATGGGAAACAAGTCTAAGGCACGACACCGAACGCTAGGCAATGAACGGCAAGGCAAGGAAAGGGTAACGCATTTGAAAGCACGGTCAGGCGAGGCAACGCTAAGGCACGACAACGCAAGGCTAGGCAATGCACGGAAGGCAAGCAAAGAGTAACGGAAGGTAAGGAAGGCAAGGGAAAGGAAGGAAAGGCAAGTGTAACGGAAGGAACGGCACGGCAAGGGGAAACAAGGCTAAGGCACGACAACGCACGGCTAGGCAAAGCACGGAAAGGCAAGGAAAGGGTAACGCATGGGAAAGCACGGTCAGGCGATGCAAGGATAAGGCATGACAACGCAAGGCTAGGCAATGCACGGAAAGCAAGCAAAGAGTAACGGAATGCAAGGAAGGCAAGGGAAAGCAAGGGAAGGCAAGGGTAACGGAAGGAACGGCACGGCAAGGGGTAACAAGGCTAAGGCACGACAACGCAGGGCTAGGCAATGCACGGCAAGGCAAGGAAAGGGTAACGCAGGGGAAGGCACGGTCAGGAGAGGCAAGGATAAGGCACGACAATGCAAGGCTAGGCAATGCACGGCAAGGCAAGGCAAGAGTAACGGAAGGAAAGGAAGGCAAGTCAAAGCCAGGAAAGGCAAGTGTAACAAAAGGCACGCCACGGCAAGGGGAAACAAGGCTAAGGCACGACAACGCACGGCTAGGCAATGCACGGCAAGGCAAGGAAAGGGTAACGCAAGGCAAGGCACGGTGAGGCTAGGCAAGGCTAATGCAAGACAACGCAAGTCTAGGCAATGCACGACAATGCAAGGAAAGCTTAAAGCAAAGGCAGGCACGGTCAGGCGAGATAAGGCTAAGGCACGACAACGCAAGGCTAGGAAATTCAGGCAAGGCAAGCAAAGAGTAACGGAAGGTAAGCAAGGCAAGGAAAAGGAAGGAAAGGCCAGGGTAACGGAAGGAACGGCACGGCAAGGGGAAACAAGGCTAAGGCACGGCAACGCAGGCTGGGCAATGCACGGCAAGGCAAGGAAAGGGTAACGCAAGGCAAGGCACGGTGAGGCTAGGCAAGGCTAATGCACGGAAACGCAAGGCTAGGCAATGCACGACAATGCAAGGAAAGCTTAAAGCAAAGGAAGGCAAGGTCAGGCGAGATAAGGCAAAGGCACGACAACGCAAGGCTAGGCAATTCAGGGAAGGCAAGCAAAGAGTAACGGAAGGTAAGCAAGGCAAGGAAAAGCAAGGAAAGGCAAGGGTAACGGAAGGAACGGCACGGCAAGGGGGAACAAGTCTAAGGCACGACACCGAACGCTAGGCAATGAACGGCAAGGCAAGGAAAGGGTAACGCATGGGAAAGCACGGTCAGGCGAGGCAAGGCTAAGGCACGACAACGCAAGGCTAGGCAATGCACGGAAGGCAAGCAAAGAGTAACGGAAGGTAAGGAAGGCAAGGGAAAGGAAGGAAAGGCAAGTGTAACGGAAGGAACGGCACGGCAAGGGGAAACAAGGCTAAGGCACGACAACGCACGGCTAGGCAATGCACGGAAAGGCAAGGAAAGGTTAACGCATGGGAAAGCACGGTCAGGCGATGCAAGGCTAAGGCATGACAACGCAAGGCTAGGCAATGCACGGAAAGCAAGCAAAGAGTAACGGAACGCAAGGAAGGCAAGGGAAAGCAAGGGAAGGCAAGGGTAACGGAAGGAACGGCACGGTAAGGGGTAACAAGGCTAAGGCACGGCAACGCAGGGCTAGGCAATGCACGGCAAGGCAAGGAAAGGGTAACGCAGGGGAAGGCACGGTCAGGTGAGGCAAGGATAAGGCACGACAATGCAAGGCTAGGCAATGCACGGCAAGGCAAGGAAAGAGTAACGGAAGGAAAGGAAGGCAAGTCAAAGCCAGGAAAGGCAAGTGTAAAAAAAGGCACGGCACGGCAAGGGGAAACAAGGCTAAGGCACGACAACGCACGGCTAGGCAATGCACGGCAAGGCAAGGAAAGGGTAACGCAAGGCAAGGTACGGTGAGGCTAGGCAAGGCTAATGCACGACAACGCAAGGCTAGGCAATGCACGACAATGCAAGGAAAGCTTAAAGCAAAGGCAGGCACGGTCAGGCGAGATAAGGCTAAGGCACGGCAACGCAAGGCTAGGCAATGCAGGGAAGGGAAGCAAAGAGTAACGGAAGGTAAGCAAGGCAAGGAAAAGCAAGGAAAGGCAAGGGTAACGGAACGAATTGCACGGCAAGGGGAAACAAGGCTAAGGCACGGCAACGCAGGCTGGGCAATGCACGGCAAGGCAAGGAAAGGGTAACGCATGGGAAAGCACGTTCAGGCGAGGCAAGGCTAAGGCACGACAACGCAAGGCTAGGCAATGCACGGAAGGCAAGCAAAGTGTAACGGAAGTAAAGGAAGGCAAGGGAAAGCAAAGAAAGGCAAGTGTAACGGAAGGAACTGCACGGCAAGGGGAAACAAGGCTAAGGCACGACAACGCACGGCTAGGCAATGCACGGCAAGGCAAGCAAAGGGTAGCGCAAGGCAATGCACGGTGAGGCTAGACAAGGCTAATGCACGAAAACGCAAGGCTAGGCAATGCACGACAATGCAAGGAAAGCTTAAAGCAAAGGAAGGCAAGGTCAGGCGAGATAAGGCAAAGGCACGACAACGCAAGGCTAGGAAATTCAGGGAAGGCAAGCAAAGAGTAACGGAAGGTAAGGAAGGCAAGGAAAAGCAAGGAAAGGCAAGGGTAACGGAAGGAACGGCACGGCAAGGGGGAACAAGTCTAAGGCACGACTCCGAACGCTAGGCAATGAACGGCAAGGCAAGGAAAGGGTAACGCATGGGAAAGCACGGTCAGGCGAGGCAAGGCTAAGGAAAGCCAACGCAAGGCTAGGCAATGCACGGAAAGCAAGCAAGGAGTAACGGAATGCAAGGAAGGAAAGGGAAAGCAAGGGAAGGCAAGGGTAACGGAAGGAACGGCACGGCAAGGGGAAACAAGGCTAAGGCACGACAACGCACGCTAGGCAATGCACGGCAAGGCAAGGAAAGGGTAACGCATGGGAAAGCACGGTCAGGGGAGGCAAGGCTAAGGAAAGCCAACGCAAGCCTAGGCAATGCACGGAAAGCAAGCAAGGAGTAACGGAATGCAAGGAAGGAAAGGGAAAGCAAGGGAAGGCAAGGGTAACGGAAGGAACGGCACGGCAAGGGGCAACAAGGCTAAGGCACGACAACACACGGCTAGGAAATGCAGGGCAAGGCAAGGAAAGGGTAACGCAAGGCAAGGCACGGTGAGGCTAGGCAAGGTTAATGCACGACAACGCAAGGCTAGGCAATGCAAGACAATGCAAGGAAAGCTTAAAGCAAAGGAAGGCACGGTCAGGCGAGATAAGGCTAAGGCACGACAACGCAAGGCTAGGCAATGCACGGAAGGCAAGCAAAGAGTAACGGAAGGTAAGCAAGGCAAGGAAAAGGAAGGAAAGGCCAGGGTAACGGAAGGAACGGCACGGCAAGGGGAAACAAGTCTAAGGCACGACACCGAACGCTAGGCAATGAACGGCAAGGCAAGGAAAGGGTAACGCATTTGAAAGCACGGTCAGGCGAGGCAACGCTAAGGCACGACAACGCAAGGCTAAGCAATGCACGGAAGGCAAGCAAAGAGTAACGGAAGGTAAGGAAGGCAAGGGAAAGGAAGGAAAGGCAAGTGTAACGGAAGGAACGGCACGGCAAGGGGAAACAAGGCTAAGGCACGACAACGCACGGCGAGGCAATGCACGGAAAGGCAAGGAAAGGGTAACGCATGGGAAAGCACGGTCAGGCGATGCAAGGCTAAGGCATGACAACGCAAGGCTAGGCAATGCACGGAAAGGAAGCAAAGAGTAACGGAACGCAAGGAAGGCAAGGGAAAGCAAGGGAAGGCAAGGGTAACGGAAGGAACGGCACGGTAAGGGGTAACAAGTCTAAGGCACGGCAACGCAGGGCTAGGCAATGCACGGCAAGGCAAGGAAAGGGTAACGCAGGGGAAGGCACGGTCAGGTGAGGCAAGGATAAGGCACGACAATGCAAGGCTAGGCAATGCACGGCAAGGCAAGGAAAGAGTAACGCAAGGCAAGGCACGGTGAGGCTAGGCAAGGCTAATGCACGACAACGCAAGGCTAGGCAATGCACGGCAAGGCAAGGAAAGGGTAACGCATGGGAAAGCACGGTCAGGCGAGGCAAGCCTAAGGCATGACAACGCAAGGCTAGGCAATGCACGGAAAGCAAGCAAAGAGTAACGGAACGCAAGGAAGGCAAGGGAAAGCAAGGGAAGGCAAGGGTAACGGAAGGAACGGCACGGCAAGGGGTAACAAGGCTAAGGCACGACAACGCAGGGCTAGGAAATGCACGGCAAGGCAAGGAAAGGGTAACGCAGGGGAAGGCACGGTCAGGTGAGGCAAGGATAAGGCACGACAATGCAAGGCTAGGCAATGCACGGCAAGGCAAGGAAAGAGTAACGGAAGGAAAGGAAGGCAAGGCAAAGCCAGGCAAGGCAAGTGTAACAAAAGGCACGCCACGGCAAGGGGAATCAAGGCTAAGGCACGAAAACGCACGGCTAGGCAATGCACGGCAAGGCAAGGAAAGGGTAACGCAAGGCAAGGCACGGTGAGGCTAGGCAAGGCTAATGCACGACAACGCAAGGCTAGGCAATGCACGACAATGCAAGGAAAGCTTAAAGCAAAGGAAGGCACGGTCAGGCGAGATAAGGCTAAGGCACGACAACGCAAGGCTAGGCAATGCACGGAAGGCAAGCAAAGAGTAACGGAAGGTAAGGAAGGCAAGGGAAAGCAAAGAAAGGCAAGTTTAACGGAAGGAACGGCACGGCAAGGGGAAACAAGGCTAAGGCACGACAACGCACGCTAGGCAAAGCACGGCAAGGCAAGGAAAGGGTAACGCATGATAAAGCACGGTCAGGCGAGGCAAGCCTAAGGCATGACAACGCAAGGCTAGGCAATGCACCGAAAGCAAGCAAAGAGTAACGGAACGCAAGGAAGGCAAGGGAAAGCAAGGGAAGGCAAGGGTAACGGAAGGAACGGCACGGCAAGGGGTAACAAGGCTAAGGCACGAAAACGCAGGGCTAGGCAATGCACGGCAAGGCAAGGAAAGAGTAACGGAAGGAACGGAAGGCAAAGCAAAGCCAGGCAAGGCAAGTGTAACAAAAGGCACGCAACGGCAAGGGATAACAAGGCTAAGGCACGACAACACACGGCTAGGAAATGCACGGCAAGGCAAGGAAAGGGTAACGCAAGGCAAGGCACGGTGAGGCTAGGCAAGGCTAATGCACGACAACGCAAGGATAGGCAATGCACGACAATGCAAGGAAAGCTTAAAGCAAAGGAAGGCACGGTCAGAAGAGATAAGGCTAAGGCACGACAACGCAAGTCTAGGCAATGCAGGGAAGGCAAGCAAAGAGTAACGGAAGGTAAGGAAGGCAAAGGAAAGCAAGGAAAGGCAATGGTAACGGAAGGAACGGCACGGCAAGGGGAAACAAGTCTAAGGCACGACAACGCACGCTAGGCAATGCACGGCAAGGGAAGGAAAGGGTAACGCATGGGAAAGAACGGTCAGGGGAGGCAAGGCTAAGGCACGACAACGCAAGGCTTGGCAATGCACGGAAGGCAAGCAAAGAGTAACGGAAGTAAGGAAGGCAAGGGAAAGCAAAGAAAGGCAAGTGTAACGGAAGGAACGGCACGGCAAGGGGAAACAAGGCTAAGGCACGACAACGCACGCTAGGCAATGCACGGCAAGGCAAGGAAAGGGTAACGCATGGGAAATCACGGTCAGGCGAGGCAAGGCTAAGGAAAGCCAACGCAAGGCTAGGCAATGCACGGTAAGCAAGCAAGGAGTAACGGAATGCAAGGAAGGAAAGGGAAAGCAAGGGAAGGCAAGGGTAACGGAAGGAACGGCACGGCAAGGGGTAACAAGTCTAAGGCACGACAACACACGGCTAGGAAATGCACGGCAAAGGTAAGGAAAGGGTAACGCAAGGCAAGGCACGGTGAGGCTAGGCAAGGTTAATGCACGACAACGCAAGGCTAGGCAATGCACGACAATGCAAGGAAAGCTTAAAGTAAAGGAAGGCACGGTCAGGCGAGATAAGGCTAAGGCACGACAACGCAAGGCTAGGCAATGCACGGAAGGCAAGCAAAGAGTAACGGAAGGTAAGGAAGGCAAGGGAAAGCAAGGAAAGGCAAGTGTAACGGAAGGAACGGCACGGCAAGGGGAAACAATGCTAAGGCACGACAACGCACGCTAGGCAATGCACGGCAAGGCAAGGAAAGGGTAACGCATGGGAAAGCACGGTCAGGCGAGGCAAGGCTAAGGCACGACAACCCAAGGCTAGGCAATGCACGGAAGGCAAGCAAAGAGAAACGGAAGGTAAGGAAGGAAAGGGAAAGCAAAGAAAGGCAAGTGTAACGGAAGGAACGGCACGGCAAGGGGAAACAAGGCTAAGGCACGACAACGCAAGGCTAGGCAATGCACGGCAAGGAAAGCAAAGGGTAACGCAAGGAAAGGCACGGTGAGGCTAGGCAAGGCTAATGCACGAAAACGCAAGGCTAGGCGATGCACGACAATGCAAGGAAAGCTTAAAGCAAAGGAAGGCAAGGTCAGGCGAGATAAGGCTAAGGCACGACAACGCAAGGCTAGGAAATTCAGGGAAGGCAAGCATAGAGTAACGGAAGGTAAGCAAGGCAAGGAAAAGGAAGGAAAGGCCAGGGTAACGGAAGGAACGGCACGGCAATGGGAAACAAGTCTAAGGCACGACACCGAAGGCTAAGCAATGAACGGCAAGGCAAGGAAAGGGGAACGCATTTGAAAGCACGGTCAGGCGAGGCAACGCTAAGGCACGACAACGCAAGGCTAGGCAATGCACGGAAGGCAAGCAAAGAGTAACGGAAGGTAAGGAAGGCAAGGGAAATGAAGGAAAGGCAAGTGTAACGGAAGGAACGCCACGGCAAGGGGAAACAAGGCTAAGGCACGACAACGCACGGCTAGGCAATGCACGGAAAGGCAAGGAAAGGGTAACGCATGGGAAAGCACGGTCAGGCGATGCAAGGCTAAGGCATGACAACGCAAGGCTAGGCAATGCACCGAAAGCAAGCAAAGAGTAACGGAACGCAAGGAAGGCAAGGGAAAGTAAGGGAAGGCAAGGGTAACGGAAGGAACGGCACGGTAAGGGGTAACAAGGCTAAGGCACGGCAACGCAGGGCTAGGCAATGCATGGCAAGGCAAGGAAAGGGTAACGCAGGGGAAGGCACGGTCAGGTGAGGCAAGGATGAGGCACGACAATGCAAGGCTAGGCAATGCACGGCAAGGCAAGGCAAGAGTAACGGAAGGAAAGGATGGCAAGTCAAAGGCAGGAAAGGCAAGTGTAACAAAAGGCACGGCACGGCAAGGGGAAACAAGGCTAAGGCACGACAACGCACGGCTAGGCAATGCACGGCAAGGCAAGTAAAGGGTAACGCAAGGCAAGGCACGGTGACGCTAGGCAAGGCTAATGCACGACAACGCAAGGCTAGGCAATGCACGACAATGCAAGGAAAGCTTAAAGCAAAGGAAGGCACGGTCAGGCGAGATAAGGCTAAGGCACGACAACGCAAGGCTAGGCAATGCAGGGAAGGGAAGCAAAGAGTAACGGAAGGTAAGCAAGGCAAGGAAAAGCAAGGAAAGGCAAGGGTAACGGAAGGAACTGCACGGCAAGGGGAAACAAGGCTAAGGCACGGCAACGCAGCCTGGGCAATGCACGGCAAGGCAAGGAATGGGTAACGCAAGGGAAAGCACGTTGAGGCGAGGCAAGGCTAAGGCACGACAACGCAAGGCTAGGCAATTCACGGAAGGCAAGCAAAGAGTAACGGAAGGTAAGGAAGGCAAGGGAAAGCAAAGAAAGGCAAGTGTAACGGAAGGAACTGCACGGCAAGGGGAAACAAGGCTAAGGCACGACAACGCACGGCTAGGCAATGCACGGCAAGGCAAGCAAAGGGTAACGCAAGGCAAGGCACGGTGAGGCTAGGCAAGGCTAATGCACGGAAACGCAAGGCTAGGCAATGCACGACAATGCAAGGAAAGCTTAAAGCAAAGGAAGGCAAGGTCAGGCGAGATAAGGCAAAGGCACGACAACGCAAGGCTAGGCAATTCAGGGAAGGCAAGCAAAGAGTAACGGAAGGTAAGGAAGGCAAGGAAAAGCAAGGAAAGGCAAGGGTAACGGAAGGAACGGCACGGCAAGGGGGAACAAGTCTAAGGCACGACACCGAACGCTAGGCAATGAACGGCAAGGCAAGGAAAGGGTAACGCATGGGAAAGCACGTTCAGGCGAGGCAAGGCTAAGGAAAGCCAACGCAAGGCTAGGCAATGCACGGAAAGCAAGCAAGGAGTAACGGAATGAAAGGAAGGAAAGGGAAAGCAAGGGAAGGCAAGGGTAACGGAAGGAACGGCACGGTAAGGGGTAACAAGGCTAAGGCACGGCAACGCAGGGCTAGGCAATGCACGGCAAGGCAAGGAAAGGGTAACGCAGGGGAAGGCACGGTCAGGTGAGGCAAGGATAAGGCACGACAATGCAAGGCTAGGCAATGCACGGCAAGGCAAGGAAAGAGTAACGGAAGGAAAGGAAGGCAAGTCAAAGCCAGGAAAGGCAAGTGTAACAAAAGGCACGCCACGGCAAGGGGAAACAAGGCTAAGGCACGACAACGCACGGCTAGGCAATGCACGGCAAGGCAAGGAAAGGGTAACGCAAGGCAAGGCACGGTGAGGCTAGGCAAGGCTAATGCACGACAACGCAAGGCTAGGCAATGCACGACAATGCAAGGAAAGCTTAAAGCAAAGGCAGGCACGGTCAGGCGAGATAAGGCTAAGGCACGACAACGCAAGGCTAGGCAATGCAGGGAAGGGAAGCAAAGAGTAACGGAAGGTAAGGAAGGCAAGGAAAAGCTAGGAAAGGCAAGGGTAACGGAAGGAACGGCACGGCAAGGGGGAACAAGTCTAAGGCACGACTCCGAACGCTAGGCAATGAACGGCAAGGCAAGGAAAGGGTAACGCATGGGAAAGCACGGTCAGGCGAGGCAAGGCTAAGGAAAGCCAACGCAAGGCTAGGCAATGCACGGAAAGCAAGCAAGGAGTAACGGAATGCAAGGAAGGAAAGGGAAAGGAAGGAAAGGCAAGTGTAACGGAAGGAACGGCCCGGAAAGGGGAAACAAGGCTAAGGCACGACAACGCACGCTAGGCATTGCACGGCAAGGAAAGGAATGGGTAACGCAAGGCAAGGCACGGTCAGGCGAGGCAAGGCTAAGGCACGACAACGCAAGGCTAGGCAATGCACGGAAGGCAAGCAAAGAGGAACGGAAGGCAAGGAAGGCTAGGGAAAGCAGGGAAAGGCAAGGGTAACGGAAGGAACGGCACGGTAAGGGCAAACAAGACTAAGGCACGACAACACAGGGCTAGGCAATGCAGGGCAAGGCAAGGAAATGGTAACGCAAATCAAGGCACGGTTTGGGGAGGCAAAGCTAATGCACGACAACGCAAGGCTAGGCAGTGCACGGCTAGGCAAGGAAAGAGTAACGGAAGGAAAGGAAGGCAAGGCAAAGCAAGGCAAGGCAAGTGTAACAAAAAGCAAGGCACGGCAAGGGGAAACAAGGCTAAGGAACGGCAACGCACGGCTACGCAATGCACGGCCAGGCAAGGAAAGGGTAACGCAAGGCAAGGCACGGTAAGGCAAGACAATGTTAATGCACGACAACGCACGGCTAGGCAATGCACGGCCAGGCAAGGAAAGGGTAACGCAAGGCAAGGCACGGTGAGGCAAGGCAAGGCAAATGCACGACAACGCACGGCTAGGCAATGCACGGCAAGGCAAGGAAAGGGTAACGCAAGGCAAGGCACGGTCAGGCGAGGCAAGGCTAAGGCACGACAACCCAAGGCTAGGCAATGTACGGAAGGCAAGCAAAGAATAACGGAAGGCAAGGAAGGCAAGGGAAAGCAAGGGAAGGCAAGGGCAACGAAAGGAACGGCACGGTAAGGGGAAACAAAGCTAAGGCACGACAATGCAGGGCTAGGCAATGCACGGCAAGGCAAGGAAAGGGTAACGCAAGGCAAGGCACGGTGAGGCAAGGCAAGGCAAATGCACGACAACGCACGGCTAGGCAATGCACGGCAAGGGAAGGAAAGGGTAACGCAAGGCAAGGCACGGTCAGGCGAGGCAAGGCTAAGGCACGACAACGCAAGGCTAGGCAATGCACGGAAGGCAAGCAAAGAGTAACGGAAGGCAAGGAAGGCAAGGGAAAGGAATGCAAGGCAAGGGTAACGGAAGGAACGGCACGGCAAGGGGAAACAAGGCTAAGGCACGGCAACGCACGGCTACGCAATGCACGGCCAGGCAAGGAAAGGGTAACGCAAGGCAAGGCACGGTAAGGCAAGACAAGGCTAATGCACGACAACGCACGGCTAGGCAATGCACGGCCAGGCAAGGAAAGGGTAACGCAAGGCAAGGCACGGTGAGGGAAGGCAAGGCAAATGCACGACAACGCACGGCTTGGCAATGCACGGCAAGGCAAGGAAAGGGTAACGCAAGGCAAGGCACGGTCAGGCGAGGCAAGGCTAAGGCACGACAACGCAAGGCTAGGCAATGAACGGAAGGCAAGCAAAGAGTAACGGAAGGCAAGGAAGGCAAGGGAAAGCAAGGGAAGGCAAGGGCAACGAAAGGAACGGCACGGTAAGGGGAAACAAAGCTAAGGCACGACAATGCAGGGCTAGGCAATGCACGGCAAGGCAAGGAAAGGGTAACGCAAGGCAAGGCACGGTTTGGGGAGGAAGGCGAATGCACGACAACGCAAGGCTAGGCAATGCACGGAAGGCAAGCAAAGAGTAACGGAAGGCAAGGAAGGCAAGGGAAAGCAAGGCAAGGCAAGGGTAACAGAAGGAACGACACGGCAAGGGGAAACAAGGCTAAGGCACGGCAACGCACGGCTAGGCAATGCACGGCAAGGCAAGGAAAGGGTAACGCAAGGCAAGGCACGGTCAGGCGAGGCAAGGCTAAGGCACGACAACGCAAGGCTAGGCAATGCACGGAAGGCAAGCAAAGAGTAACGGAAGGCAAGGAAGGCAAGGGAAAGCAAGGGAAGGCAAGGGCAACGAAAGGAACGGCACGGTGAGGCAAGACAAGGCAAATGCACGACAACGCACGGCTAGGCAATGCACGGCAAGGCAAGGAAAGGGTAACTCAAGGCAAGGCACGGTCAGGCGAGGCAAGGCTAAGGCACGACAACGCAACCTAGGCAATAAACGGAAGGCAAGCAAAGAGTAACGGAAGGCAAGGAAGGCAAGGGAAAGCAGGGGAAGGCAAGGGTAACGGAAGGAACGGCACGGTAAGGGGAAACAAGGCTAAGGCACGACAACGCAGGGCTAGCCAATGCACGGCAAGGAAAGGAAAGGGTAACGCAAGGCAAGGCACCGTTAGGCGAGGCAAGGCTCAGGCACGACAACGCAAGGCTAGGCAATGCACGGAAGGCAAGCAAAGAGTAACGGAAGGCAAGGAAGGCAAGGGAAAGCAAGGCAAGGCAAGGGTAATGGAAGGAACGGGACGGCAAGGGGAAACAAGGCTAAGGCACGGCAACGCACGGCTAGGCAATGCACGGCAAGGCAAGGAAAGGGTAACGCAAGGCAAGGCACGGTGAGGCAAGGCAAGGCTGATGCACGACAACGCACGGCTAGGCAATGCACGGCAAGGCAAGGAAAGGGTAACGCAAGGCAAGGCACGGTCAGGCGAGGCAAGGCTAAGGCACGACAACGCAAGGCTAGGCAATGCACGGAAGGCAAGCAAAGAGGAACGGAAGGCAAGGAAGGCTAGGGAAAGCAGGGAAAGGCAAGGGTAACGGAAGGAACGGCACGGTAAGGGCAAACAAGACTAAGGCACGACAACACAGGGCTAGGCAATGCAGGGCAAGGCAAGGAAATGGTAACGCAAATCAAGGCACGGTTTGGGGAGGCAAAGCTAATGCACGACAACGCAAGGCTAGGCAGTGCACGGCTAGGCAAGGAAAGAGTAACGGAAGGAAAGGAAGGCAAGGCAAAGCAAGGCAAGGCAAGTGTAACAAAAGGCAAGGCACGGCAAGGGGAAACAAGGCTAAGGAACGGCAACGCACGGCTACGCAATGCACGGCCAGGCAAGGAAAGGGTAACGCAAGGCAAGGCACGGTAAGGCAAGACAAGGCTAATGCACGACAACGCACGGCTAGGCAATGCACGGCCAGGCAAGGAAAGGGTAACGCAAGGCAAGGCACGGTGAGGCAAGGCAAGGCAAATGCACGACAACGCACGGCTAGGCAATGCACGGCAAGGCAAGGAAAGGGTAACGCAAGGCAAGGCACGGTCAGGCGAGGCAAGGCTAAGGCACGACAACCCAAGGCTAGGCAATGAACGGAAGGCAAGCAAAGAATAACGGAAGGCAGGGAAGGCAAGGGAAAGCAAGGGAAGGCAAGGGCAACGAAAGGAACGGCACGGTAAGGGGAAACAAAGCTAAGGCACGACAAAGCAGGGCTAGGCAATGCACGGCAAGGCAAGGAAAGGGTAACGCAAGGCAAAGCACGGTGAGGCAAGACAAGGCAAATGCACGACAACGCACGGCTAGGCAATGCACGGCAAGGGAAGGAAAGGGTAACTCAAGGCAAGGCACGGTCAGGCGAGGCAAGGCTAAGGCACGACAACGCAAGGCTAGGCAATGCACGGAAGGCAAGCAAAGAGTAACGGAAGGCAAGGAAGGCAAGGGAAAGGAATGCAAGGCAAGGGTAACGGAAGGAACGGCACGGCAAGGGGAAAAAAGGCTAAGGCACGGCAACGCACGGCTAGGCAATGCACGGCAAGGCAAGGAAAGGGTAACGCAAGGCAAGGCACTGTCAGGCGAGGCAAGGCTAAGGCACGACAACGCAAGGCTAGGCAATGCAGGGAAGGAAAGCAAAGAGTAACGGAAGGCAATGAAAGGAAGGGAAAGCAAGGCAAGGTAAGGGTAACGCAAGGCAAGGCACGGTGAGGCAAGGCAAGGCTAAGGCACGACAACGCACGGCTAGGCAATGCACGGCAAGGCAAGGAAAGGGTAACGCAAGGCAAGGCACGGTGAGGCAAGGCTAAGGCACGACAACGCAAGGCTAGGCAAAAAACGGAAGGCAAGCAAAGAGTAACGGAAGGCAAGGAAGGCAAGGGAAAGCAAGGCAAGGCAAGGGTAACGGAAGGAACGGCGGCTAAGGCACGACAACGCAGGGCTAGCCAATGCACGGCAAGGAAAGGAAAGGGTAACGCAACGCAAGGCACCGTTAGGCGAGGCAAGGCTAAGGCACGACAACGCAAGGCTAGGCAATGCACGGAAGGCAAGCAAAGAGTAACGGAAGGCAAGGAAGGCAATGGAAAGCAAGGCAAGGCAAGGGTAACGGAAGGAACGGCACGGTGAGGCAAGGCAAGGCAAATGCACGACAACGCACGGCTAGGCAATGCACGGCAAGGCAAGGAAAGACAACGCAAGGCTAGGCAATGCACGGAAGGCAAGCAAAGAGTAACGGAAGGCAAGGAAGGCAAGGGAAAGCAAGGCAAGGCAAGGGTAACAGAAGGAACGGCACGGCAAGGGGAAACAAGGCTAAGGCACGACAACGCACGGCTAGGCAATGCACGGCAAGGCAAGGAAAGGGTAAAGCAAGGCAAGGCACGGTGAGGCAAGGCAAGGCTAATGCACGACAACGCACGGCTAGGCAATGCACGGCAAGGCAAGGAAAGGGTAACGCAAGGCAAGGCACGGTCAGGCGAGGCAAGGCTAAGGCAAGACAACGCAAGGCTTGGCAATGCACGGCAAGGCAAGGAAAGGGTAACGCAAGGCAAGGCACGGTGAGGCAAGGCAAGGCTAATGCACGACAACGCACGGCTAGGCAATGCACGGAAGGCAAGCAAAGAGTAACGGAAGGCAAGGAAGGCTAGGGAAAGCAGGGAAAGGCAAGGGTAACGGAAGGAACGGCACGGTAAGGGCAAACAAGACTAAGGCACGACAACAAAGGGCTAGGCAATGCAGGGCAAGGCAAGGAAATGGTAACGCAAATCAAGGCACGGTTTGGGGAGGCAAAGCTAATGCACGACAACGCAAGGCTAGGCAGTGCACGGCTAGGCAAGGAAAGAGTAACGGAAGGAAAGGAAGGCAAGGCGAAGCAAGGCAAGGCAAGTGTAACAAAAGGCAAGGCACGGCAAGGGGAAACAAGGCTAAGGAACGGCAACGCACGGCTACGCAATGCACGGCCAGGCAAGGAAAGGGTAACGCAAGGCAAGGCACGGTCAGGCGAGGCAAGGCTAAGGCACGACAACGCAAGGCTAGGCAATGCACGGAAGGCAAGCAAAGAGTAACGGAAGGCAAGGAAGGCAAGGGAAAGCAGGGGAAGGCAAGGGTAACGAAAGGAACGGCACGGTAAGGGGAAACAAGGCTAAGGCACGACAACACAGGGCTAGGCAATGCAGGGCAAGGCAAGGAAAGGGTAACGCAAGGCAAGGCACGGTTTGGGGAGGAAGGCGCATGCACGACAACGCAAGGCTAGGCAATGCACGGAAGGCAGGCAAAGAGTAACGGAAGGCAAGGAAGGCAAGGGAAAGCAAGGCAAGGCAAGGGTAACAGAAGGAACGGCACGGCAAGGGGAAATAAGGCTAAGGCACGGCAACGCACGGCTAGGCAATGCACGGCAAGGCAAGGAAAGGGTAACGCAAGGCAAGGCACGGTGAGGCAAGGCAAGGCTGATGCACGACAACGCACGGCTAGGCAATGCACGGCAAGGCAAGGAAAGGGTAACGCAAGGCAAGGCACGGTCAGGCGAGGCAAGGCTAAGGCACGACAACGCAAGGCTAGGCAATGCACGGCAAGGCAAGGAAAGGGTAACGCAAGGCAAGGCACGGTAAGGCGCGGAAAGGCTAAGGCACGACAACGCAAGGCTAGGCAATGCACGGAAGGCAAGCAAAGAGTAACGGAAGGCAAGGAAGGCAAGGGAAAGCAGGGGAAGGCAAGGGTAACGGAAGGAACGGCACGGTAAGGGGAAACAAGGCTAAGGCACGACAACGCAGGGCTAGCCAATGCACGGCAAGGAAAGGAAAGGGTAACGCAAGGCAAGGCACCGTTACGCGACGCAAGGCTAAGGCACGACAACGCAAGGCTAGGCAATGCACGGAAGGCAAGCAAAGAGTAACGGAAGGCAAGGAAGGCAAGGGAAAGGAATGCAAGGCAAGGGTAACGGAAGGAACGGCACGGCAAGGGGAAACAAGGCTAAGGCACGGCAACGCACGGCTAGGCAATCCACGGCAAGGCAAGGAAAGGGTAACGCAAGGCAAGGCACTGTCAGGCGAGGCAAGGCTAAGGCACGACAACGCAAGGCTAGGCAATGCACGGAAGGAAAGCAAAGAGTAACGGAAGGCAATGAAAGGAAGGGAAAGCAAGGCAAGGTAAGGGTAACGCAAGGCAAGGCACGGTGAGGCAAGGCAAGGCTGATGCACGACAACGCACGGCTAGGCAATTCACGGCAAGGCAAGGAATGGGTAACGCAAGGCAAGGCACGGTCAGGCGAGGCAAGGCTAAGGCACGACAACGCAAGGCTAGGCAATGCACGGAAGGCAAGCAAAGAGGAACGGAAGGCAAGGAAGGCTAGGGAAAGCAGGGAAAGGCAAGGCTAACGGAAGGAACGGCACGGTAAGGGCAAACAAGACTAAGGCACGACAACACAGGGCTAGGCAATGCAGGGCAAGGCAAGGAAATGGTAACGCAAGGCAAGGCACGGTTTGGGGAGGCAAAGCTAATGCACGACAACGCAAGGCTAGGCAGTGCACGGCTAGGCAAGGAAAGAGTAACGGAAGGAAAGGAAGGCAAGGCAAAGCAAGGCAAGGCAAGTGTAACAAAAGGCAAGGCACGGCAAGGGGAAACAAGGCTAAGGAACGGCAACGCACGGCTACGCAATGCACGGCCAGGCAAGGAAAGGGTAACGCAAGGCAAGGCACGGTAAGGCAAGACAAGGCTAAGGCACGACAACGCACGGCTAGGCAATGCACGGCCAGGTAAGGAAAGGGTAATGCAAGGTAAGTCACGGTGAGGCAAGGCAAGGATAATGCACGACAACGCACGGCTAGGTAATTCACGGCAAGGCAAGGAAAGGGTAACGCAAGGCAAGGCAAGGTCAGGCGAGGCAAGGCTAAGGCACGACAACCCAAGGCTAGGCAATGCACGGAAGGCAAGCAAAGAATAACGGAAGGCAAGGAAGGCAAGGGAAAGCAAGGGAAGGCAAGGGCAACGAAAGGAACGGCACGGTAAGGGGAAACAAAGCTAAGGCACGACAATGCAGGGCTAGGCAATGCACGGCAAGGCAAGGAAAGGGTAACGCAAGGCAAGGCACGGTTTGGGGAGGAAGGCGAATGCACGACAACGCAAGGCTAGGCAATGCACGGAAGGCAAGCAAAGAGTAACGGAAGGCAAGGAAGGCAAGGGAAAGCAAGGCAAGGCAAGGGTAACAGAAGGAACGGCACGGCAAGGGGAAACAAGGCTAAGGCACGACAACGCACGGCTAGGCAATGCACGGCAAGGCAAGGAAAGGGTAACGCAAGGCAAGGCACGGTCAGGCGAGGCAAGGCTAAGGCACGACAACACAGGGCTAGGCAATGCACGGCAAGGCAAGGAAAGGGTAACGCAAGGCAAGGCACGGTAAGGCGCGGCAAGGCTAAGGCACGACAATGCAACCTAGGCAATAAACGGAAGGCAAGCAAAGAGTAACGGAAGGCAAGGAAGGCAAGGGAAAGCAGGGGAAGGCAAGGGTAACGGAAGGAACGGCACGGTAAGGGGAAACAAGGCTAAGGCACGACAACGCAGGGCTAGCCAATGCACGGCAAGGAAAGGAATGGGTAACGCAAGGCAAGGCACCGTTACGCGAGGCAAGGCTAAGGCACGACAACGCAAGGCTAGGCAATGCACGGAAGGCAAGCAAAGAGTAACGGAAGGCAAGGAAGGCAAGGGAAAGCAAGGCAAGGCAAAGGGTAACGGAAGGAACGGCACGGCAAGGGGAAACAAGGCTAAGGCACGGCAACGCACGGCTAGGCAATGCACGGCAAGGCAAGGAAAGGGTAACGCAAGGCAAGGCACGGTAAGGCAAGAGAGGGCTAATGCACGACAACGCACGGCTAGGCAATGCACGGCCAGGCAAGGAAAGGGTAACGCAAGGCAAGGCACGGTGAGGCAAGGCAAGGCAAATGCACGACAACGCACGGCTAGGCAATGCACGGCAAGGCAAGGAAAGGGTAACGCAAGGCAACGCACGGTCAGGCGAGGCAAGGCTAAGGCACGACAACGCAAGGCTAGGCAATGAACGGAAGGCAAGCAAAGAATAACGGAAGGCAAGGAAGGCAAGGGAAAGCAAGGGAAGGCAAGGGCAACGAAAGGAACGGCACGGTAAAGGGAAACAAAGCTAAGGCACGACAATGCAGGGCTAGGCAATGCACGGCAAGGCAAGGAAAGGGTAACGCAAGGCAAAGCACGGTGAGGCAAGACTAGACAAATGCACGACAACGCACGGCTAGGCAATGCACGGCAAGGCAAGGAAAGGGTAACTCAAGGCAAGGCACGGTCAGGCGAGGCAAGGCTAAGGCACGACAACGCAACCTAGGCAATAAACGGAAGGCAAGCAAAGAGTAACGGAAGGCAAGGAAGGCAAGGGAAAGCAGGGGAAGGCAAGGGTAACGGAAGGAACGGCACGGTAAGGGGAAACAAGGCTAAGGCACGACAACGCAGGGCTAGCCAATGCACGGTAAGGAAAGGAAAGGGTAACGCAAGGCAAGGCACCGTTAGGCGAGGCAAGGCTAAGGCACGACAACGCAAGGCTAGGCAATGCACGGAAGGCAAGCAAAGAGTAACGGAAGGCAAGGAAGGCAAGGGAAAGCAAGGCAAGGCAAGGGTAATGGAAGGAACGGCACGGCAAGGGGAAACAAGGCTAAGGCACGGTAACGCACGGTTAGGCAATGCACGGCAAGGCAAGGAAAGGGTAACGCAAGGCAAGGCACGGTGAGGCAAGGCAAGGCTGATGCACGACAACGCACGGCTAGGCAATGCACGGCAAGGCAAGGAAAGGGTAACGCAAGGCAAGGCACGGTCAGGCGAGGCAAGGCTAAGGCACGACAACGCAAGGCTAGGCAATGCACGGAAGGCAAGCAAAGAGGAACGGAAGGCAAGGAAGGCTAGGGAAAGCAGGGAAAGGCAAGGGTAACGGAAGGAACGGCACGGTAAGGGCAAACAAGACTAAGGCACGACAACACAGGGCTAGGCAATGCAGGGCAAGGCAAGGAAATGGTAACGCAAATCAAGGCACGGTTTGGGGAGGCAAAGCTAATGCACGACAACGCAAGGCTAGGCAGTGCACGGCTAGGCAAGGAAAGAGTAACGGAAGGAAAGGAAGGCAAGGCAAAGCAAGGCAAGGCAAGTGTAACAAAAAGCAAGGCACGGCAAGGGGAAACAAGGCTAAGGAACGGCAACGCACGGCTACGCAATGCACGGCCAGGCAAGGAAAGGGTAACGCAAGGCAAGGCACGGTAAGGCAAGACAATGTTAATGCACGACAACGCACGGCTAGGCAATGCACGGCCAGGCAAGGAAAGGGTAACGCAAGGCAAGGCACGGTGAGGCAAGGCAAGGCAAATGCACGACAACGCACGGCTAGGCAATGCACGGCAAGGCAAGGAAAGGGTAACGCAAGGCAAGGCACGGTCAGGCGAGGCAAGGCTAAGGCACGACAACGCAAGGCTAGGCAATGAACGGAAGGCAAGCAAAGAATAACGGAAGGCAAGGAAGGCAAGGGAAAGCAAGGGAAGGCAAGGGCAACGAAAGGAACGGCACGGTAAGGGGAAACAAAGCTAAGGCACGACAATGCAGGGCTAGGCAATGCACGGCAAGGCAAGGAAAGGGTAACGCAAGGCAAAGCACGGTGAGGCAAGACAAGGCAAATGCACGACAACGCACGGCTAGGCAATGCACGGCAAGGGAAGGAAAGGGTAACTCAAGGCAAGGCACTGTCAGGCGAGGCAAGGCTAAGGCACGACAACGCAAGGCTAGGCAATGCAGGGAAGGAAAGCAAAGAGTAACGGAAGGCAATGAAAGGAAGGGAAAGCAAGGCAAGGTAAGGGTAACGCAAGGCAAGGCACGGTGAGGCAAGGCAAGGCTGATGCACGACAACGCACGGCTAGGCAATTCACGGCAAGGCAAGGAAAGGGTAACGCAAGGCAAGGCACGGTCAGGCGAGGCAAGGCTAAGGCACGACAACGCAAGGCTAGGCAATGCACGGAAGGCAAGCAAAGAGGAACGGAAGGCAAGGAAGGCTAGAGAAAGCAGGGAAAGGCAAGGGTAACGGAAGGAACGGCACGGTAAGTGCAAACAAGACTAAGGCACGACAACACAGGGCTAGGCAATGCAGGGCAAGGCAAGGAAATGGTAACGCAAGGCAAGGCACGGTTTGGGGAGGCAAAGCTAATGCACGACAACGCAAGGCTAGGCAGTGCACGGCTAGGCAAGGAAAGAGTAACGGAAGGAAAGGAAGGCAAGGCAAAGCAAGGCAAGGCAAGTGTAACAAAAGGCAAGGCACGGCAAGGGGAAACAAGGCTAAGGAACGGCAACGCACGGCTACGCAATGCACGGCCAGGCAAGGAAAGGGTAACGCAAGGCAAGGCACGGTAAGGCAAGACAAGGCTAATGCACGACAACGCACGGCTAGGCAATGCACGGCCAGGCAAGGAAAGGGTAACGCAAGGCAAGGCACGGTGAGGGAAGGCAAGGCAAATGCACGACAACGCACGGCTTGGCAATGCACGGCAAGGCAAGGAAAGGGTAACGCAAGGCAAGGCACGGTCAGGCGAGGCAAGGCTAAGGCACGACAACCGAAGGCTAGGCAATGAACGGAAGGCAAGCAAAGAGTAACGGAAGGCAAAGAAGGCAAGGGAAAGCAAGGGAAGGCAAGGGCAACGAAAGGAACGGCACGGTAAGGGGAAACAAGGCTAAGGCACGGCAACGCACGGCTAGGCAATGCACGGCAAGGCAAGGAAAGGGTAACGCAAGGCAAGGCACGGTTTGGGGAGGAAGGCGAATGCACGACAACGCAAGGCTAGGCAATGCACGGAAGGCAAGCAAAGAGTAACGGAAGGCAAGGAAGGCAAGGGAAAGCAAGGCAAGGCAAGGGTAACAGAAGGAACGACACGGCAAGGGGAAACAAGGCTAAGGCACGGCAACGCACGGCTAGGCAATGCACGGCAAGGCAAGGAAAGGGTAACGCAAGGCAAGGCACGGTCAGGCGAGGCAAGGCTAAGGCACGACAACGCAAGGCTAGGCAATGCACGGAAGGCAAGCAAAGAGTAACGGAAGGCAAGGAAGGCAAGGGAAAGCAAGGGAAGGCAAGGGTAACGGAAGGAACGGCACGGTGAGGCAAGACAAGGCAAATGCACGACAACGCACGGCTAGGCAATGCACGGCAAGGCAAGGAAAGGGTAACTCAAGGCAAGGCACGGTCAGGCGAGGCAAGGCTAAGGCACGACAACGCAACCTAGGCAATAAACGGAAGGCAAGCAAAGAGTAACGGAAGGCAAGGAAGGCAAGGGAAAGCAGGGGAAGGCAAGGGTAACGGAAGGAACGGCACGGTAAGGGGAAACAAGGCTAAGGCACGACAACGCAGGGCTAGCCAATGCACGGCAAGGAAAGGAAAGGGTAACGCAAGGCAAGGCACCGTTAGGCGAGGCAAGGCTCAGGCACGACAACGCAAGGCTAGGCAATGCACGGAAGGCAAGCAAAGAGTAACGGAAGGCAAGGAAGGCAAGGGAAAGCAAGGCAAGGCAAGGGTAATGGAAGGAACGGGACGGCAAGGGGAAACAAGGCTAAGGCACGGCAACGCACGGCTAGGCAATGCACGGCCAGGCAAGGAAAGGGTAACGCAAGGCAAGGCACGGTGAGGCAAGGCAAGGCAAATGCACGACAACGCACGGCTAGGCAATGCACGGCAAGGCAAGGAAAGGGTAACGCAAGGCAAGGCACGGTCAGGCGAGGCAAGGCTAAGGCACGACAACCCAAGGCTAGGCAATGAACGGAAGGCAAGCAAAGAATAACGGAAGGCAAGGAAGGCAAGGGAAAGCAAGGGAAGGCAAGGGCAAAGAAAGGAACGGCACGGTAAGGGGAAACAAAGCTAAGGCACGACAATGCAGGGCTAGGCAATGCACGGCAAGGCAAGGAAAGGGTAACGCAAGGCAAAGCACGGTGAGGCAAGACAAGGCAAATGCACGACAACGCACGGCTAGGCAATGCACGGCAAGGGAAGGAAAGGGTAACTCAAGGCAACGCACGGTCAGGCGAGGCAAGGCTAAGGCACGACAACGCAAGGCTAGGCAATGCACGGAAGGCAAGCAAAGAGTAACGGAAGGCAAGGAAGGCAAGGGAAAGCAGGGGAAGGCAAGGGTAAGGGAAGGAACGGCACAGTAAGGGGAAACAAGGCTAAGGCACGACAACGCAGGGCTAGCCAATGCACGGCAAGGAAAGGAAAGGGTAACGCAAGGCAAGGCACCGTTACGCGAGGCAAGACTAAGGCACGACAACGCAAGGCTAGGCAATGCACGGAAGGCAAGCAAAGAGTAACGGAAGGCAAGGAAGGCAACGAAAGCAAGGCAAGGCAAGGGTAACAGAAGGAACGGCACGGCAAGGGGAAACAAGGCTAAGGCACGGCAACGCACGGCTAGGCAATGCACGGCAAGGCAAGGAAAGGGTAACGCAAGGCAAGGCACGGTGAGGCAAGGCAAGGCTGATGCACGACAACGCACGGCTAGGCAATGCACGGCAAGGCAAGGAAAGGGTAACGCAAGGCAAGGCACGGTCAGGCGAGGCAAGGCTACGGCACGACAACGCAAGGTTAGGCAATGCACGGCAAGGCAAGGAAAGGGTAACGCAAGGCAAGGCACGGTGAGGCGCGGCAAGGCTAAGGCACGACAACGCAAGGCTAGGCAATAAACGGTAGGCAAGCAAAGAGTAACGGAAGGCAAGGAAGGCAAAGGAAAGCAGGGGAAGGCAAGGGTAACGGAAGGAACGGCACGGTAAGGGGAAACAAGGCTAAGGCACGACAACGCAGGGCTAGCCAATGCACGGCAAGGAAAGGAAAGGGTAACGCAAGGCAAGGTACCGTTACGCGAGGCAAGGCTAAGGCACGACAACGCAAGGCTAGGCAATGCACGGAAGGCAAGCAAAGAGTAACGGAAGGCAAGGAAGGCAAGGGAAAGCAAGGCAAGGCAAGGGTAACGGAAGGAACGGCACGGCAAGGGGAAACAAGGCTAAGGCACGGCAACGCACGGCTAGGCAATGCACGGCAAGGCAAGGAAAGGGTAACGCAAGGCAAGGCACTGTCAGGCGAGGCAAGGCTAAGGCACGACAACGCAAGGCTAGGCAATGCACGGAAGGAAAGCAAAGAGTAACGGAAGGCAATGAAAGGAAGGGAAAGCAAGGCAAGGTAAGGGTAACGCAAGGCAAGGCACGGTGAGGCAAGGCAAGGCTGATGCACGACAACGCACGGCTAGGCAATTCACGGCAAGGCAAGGAAAGGGTAACGCAAGGCAAGGCACGGTCAGGCGAGGCAAGGCTAAGGCACGACAACGCAAGGCTAGGCAATGCACGGAGGGCAAGCAAAGAGGAACGGAAGGCAAGGAAGGCTAGGGAAAGCAGGGAAAGGCAAGGGTAACGGAAGGAACGGCACGGTAAGGGCAAACAAGACTAAGGCACGACAACACAGGGCTAGGCATTGCAGGGCAAGGCAAGGAAATGGTAACGCAAGGCAAGGCACGGTTTGCGGAGGCAAAGCTAATGCACGACAACGCAAGGCTAGGCAGTGCACGGCTAGGCAAGGAAAGAGTAACGGAGGGAAAGGAAGGCAAGGCAAAGCAAGGCAAAGCAAGTGTAACAAAAGGCAAGGAACGGCAAGGGGAAACAAGGCTAAAAAACGGCAACGCACGGCTACGCAATGCACGGCCAGGCAAGGAAAGGGTAACGCAAGGGAAGGCAAGGTAAGGCAAGACAAGGCTAATGCACGACAACGCACGGCTAGGCAATGCACGGCCAGGCAAGGAAAGGGTAACGCAAGGCAAGGCACGGTGAGGCAAGGCAAGGCAAATGCACGACAACGCACGGCTAGGCAATGCACGGCAAGGCAAGGAAAGGGTAACGCAAGGCAACGCACGATCAGGCGAGGCAAGGCTAAGGCACGACAACGCAAGGCTAGGCAATGAACGGAAGGCAAGCAAAGAGTAACGGAAGGCAAGGAAGGCAAGGGAAAGCAAGGGAAGGCAAGGGCAACGAAAGGAACGGCACGGTAAGGGGAAACAAAGCTAAGGCACGACAATGCAGGGCTAGGCAATGCACGGCAAGGCAAGGAAAGGGTAACGCAAGGCAAAGCACGGTGAGGCAAGACAAGGCAAATGCACGACAACGCACGGCTAGGCAATGCACGGCAAGGCAAGGAAAGGGTAACTCAAGGCAAGGCACGGTCAGGCGAGGCAAGGCTAAGGCACGACAACGCAAGGCTAGGCAATGCACGGAAGGCAAGCAAAGAGTAACGGAAGGCAAGGAAGGCAAGGGAAAGCAAGGCAAGGCAAGGGTAACGGAAGGAACGGCACGGTGAGGCAAGGCAAGGCAAATGCACGACAACGCACGGCTAGGCAATGCACGGCAAGGCAAGGAAAGGGTAACGCAAGGCAAGGCACGGTCAGGCGAGGCAAGGCTAAGGCACGACAACGCAAGGCTAGGCAATGCACGGAAGGCAAGCAAAGAGTAACGGAAGGCAAGGAAGGCAAGGGAAAGCAAGGCAAGGCAACGGTAACAGAAGGAACGGCACGGCAAGGGGAAACAAGGCTAAGGCACGGCAACGCACGGCTAGGCAATGCACGGCAAGGCAAGGAAAGGGTAAAGCAAGGCAAGGCACGGTGAGGCAAGGCAAGGCTGATGCACGACAACGCACGGCTAGGCAATGCACGGCAAGGCAAGGAAAGGGTAACGCAAGGCAAGGCACGGTCAGGCGAGGCAAGGCTAAGGCAAGACAACGCAAGGCTTGGCAATGCACGGCAAGGCAAGGAAAGGGTAACGCAAGGCAAGGCACGGTGAGGCAAGGCAAGGCTGATGCACGACAACGCACGGCTAGGCAATGCACGGAAGGCAAGCAAAGAGGAACGGAAGGCAAGGAAGGCTAGGGAAAGCAGGGAAAGGCAAGGGTAACGGAAGGAACGGCACGGTAAGGGCAAACAAGACTAAGGCACGACAACAAAGGGCTAGGCAATGCAGGGCAAGGCAAGGAAATGGTAACGCAAATCAAGGCACGGTTTGGGGAGGCAAAGCTAATGCACGACAACGCAAGGCTAGGCAGTGCACGGCTAGGCAAGGAAAGAGTAACGGAAGGAAAGGAAGGCAAGGCGAAGCAAGGCAAGGCAAGTGTAACAAAAGGCAAGGCACGGCAAGGGGAAACAAGGCTAAGGAACGGCAACGCACGGCTACGCAATGCACGGCCAGGCAAGGAAAGGGTAACGCAAGGCAAGGCACGGTAAGGCAAGACAAGGCTAATGCACGACAACGCACGGCTAGGCAATGCACGGCCAGGCAAGGAAAGGGTAACGCAAGGCAAGGCACGGTGAGGCAAGGCAAGGCAAATGCACGACAACGCACGGCTAGGCAATGCACGGCAAGGCAAGGAAAGGGTAACGCAAGGCAAGGCACGGTCAGGCGAGGCAAGGCTAAGGCACGACAACCCAAGGCTAGGCAATGCACGGAAGGCAAGCAAAGAATAACGGAAGGCAAGGAAGGCAAGGGAAAGCAAGGGAAGGCAAGGGCAACGAAAGGAACGGCACGGTAAGGGGAAACAAAGCTAAGGCACGACAATGCAGGGCTAGGCAATGCACGGCAAGGCAAGGAAAGGGTAACGCAAGGCAAAGCACGGTGAGGCAAGACAAGGCAAATGCACGACAACGCACGGCTAGGCAATGCACGGCAAGGCAAGGAAAGGGTAACTCAAGGCAAGGCACGGTCAGGCGAGGCAAGGCTAAGGCACGACAACGCAACCTAGGCAATAAACGGAAGGCAAGCAAAGAGTAACGGAAGTCAAGGAAGGCAAGGGAAAGCAGGGGAAGGCAAGGGTAAGGGAAGGAACGGCACGGCAAGGGGAAACAAGGCTAAGGCACGACATCGCAAGGCTAGGCAGTGCACGGCAAGGCAAGGAAAGGGTAACGCAAGGCAAGGCACCGTTACGCGAGGCAAGGCTAAGGCACGACAACGCAAGGCTAGGCAATGCACGGAAGGCAAGCAAAGAGTAACGGAAGGCAAGGAAGGCAACGAAAGCAAGGCAAGGCAAGGGTAACAAAAGGAACGGCACGGCAAGGGGAAACAAGGCTAAGGCACGGCAACGCACGGCTAGGCAATGCACGGCAAGGCAAGGAAAGGGTAACGCAAGGCAAGGCACGGTGAGGCAAGGCAAGGCTGATGCACGACAACGCACGGCTAGGCAATGCACGGCAAGGCAAGGAAAGGGTAACGCAAGGCAAGGCACGGTCAGGCGAGGCAAGGCTAAGGCACGACAACGCAAGGTTAGGCAATGCACGGCAAGGCGAGGAAAGGGTAACGCAAGGCAAGGCACGGTAAGGCGCGGCAAGGCTAAGGCACGACAACGCAAGGCTAGGCAATAAACGGTAGGCAAGCAAAGAGTAACGGAAGGCAAGGAAGGCAAAGGAAAGCAGGGGAAGGCAAGGGTAACGGAAGGAACGGCACGGTAAGGGGAAACAAGGCTAAGGCACGACAACGCAGGGCTAGCCAATGCACGGCAAGGAAAGGAAAGGGTAACGCAAGGCAAGGTACCGTTACGCGAGGCAAGGCTAAGGCACGACAACGCAAGGCTAGGCAATGCACGGAAGGCAAGCAAAGAGTAACGGAAGGCAAGGAAGGCAAGGGAAAGCAAGGCAAGGCAAGGGTAACGGAAGGAACGGCACGGCAAGGGGAAACAAGGCTAAGGCACGGCAACGCACGGCTAGGCAATGCACGGCAAGGCAAGGAAAGGGTAACGCAAGGCAAGGCACTGTCAGGCGAGGCAAGGCTAAGGCACGACAACGCAAGGCTAGGCAATGCACGGAAGGAAAGCAAAGAGTAACGGAAGGCAATGAAAGGAAGGGAAAGCAAGGCAAGGTAAGGGTAACGCAAGGCAAGGCACGGTGAGGCAAGGCAAGGCTGATGCACGACAACGCACGGCTAGGCAATTCACGGCAAGGCAAGGAAAGGGTAACGCAAGGCAAGGCACGGTCAGGCGAGGCAAGGCTAAGGCACGACAACGCAAGGCTAGGCAATGCACGGAGGGCAAGCAAAGAGGAACGGAAGGCAAGGAAGGCTAGGGAAAGCAGGGAAAGGCAAGGGTAACGGAAGGAACGGCACGGTAAGGGCAAACAAGACTAAGGCACGACAAAACAGGGCTAGGCATTGCAGGGCAAGGCAAGGAAATGGTAACGCAAGGCAAGGCACGGTTTGCGGAGGCAAAGCTAATGCACGACAACGCAAGGCTAGGCAGTGCACGGCTAGGCAAGGAAAGAGTAACGGAAGGAAAGGAAGGCAAGGCAAAGCAAGGCAAGGCAAGTGTAACAAAAGGCAAGGAACGGCAAGGGGAAACAAGGCTAAAAAACGGCAACGCACGGCTACGCAATGCACGGCCAGGCAAGGAAAGGGTAACGCAAGGGAAGGCAAGGTAAGGCAAGACAAGGCTAATGCACGACAACGCACGGCTAGGCAATGCACGGCCAGGCAAGGAAAGGGTAACGCAAGGCAAGGCACGGTGAGGCAAGGCAAGGCAAATGCACGACAACGCACGGCTAGGCAATGCACGGCAAGGCAAGGAAAGGGTAACGCAAGGCAACGCACGATCAGGCGAGGCAAGGCTAAGGAACGACAACGCAAGGCTAGGCAATGCACGGAAGGCAAGCAAAGAGTAACGGAAGGCAAGGAAGGCAAGGGAAAGCAAGGGAAGGCAAGGGCAACGAAAGGAACGGCACGGTAAGGGGAAACAAAGCTAAGGCACGACAATGCAGGGCTAGGCAATGCACGGCAAGGCAAGGAAAGGGTAACGCAAGGCAAAGCACGGTGAGGCAAGACAAGGCAAATGCACGACAACGCACGGCTAGGCAATGCACGGCAAGGCAAGGAAAGGGTAACTCAAGGCAAGGCACGGTCAGGCGAGGCAAGGCTAAGGCACGACAACGCAAGGCTAGGCAATGCACGGAAGGCAAGCAAAGAGTAACAGAAGGCAAGGAAGGTAAGGGAAAGCAGGGGAAGGCAAGGGTAACGAAAGGAACGGCACGGTAAGGGGAAACAAGGCTAAGGCCCGACAACACAGGGCTAGGCAATGCAGGGCAAGGCAAGGAAAGGGTAACGCAAGGCAAGGCACGGTTTGGGGAGGAAGGCGAATGCACGACAACGCAAGGCTAGGCAATGCATGGAAGGCAAGCAAAGAGTAACGGAACGCAAGGAAGGCAAGGGAAAGCAAGGAAAGGCAAGGGTAACAGAAGGAACGGCACGGCAAGGGGAAACAAGGCTAAGGCACGGCAACGCACGGCTAGGCAATGCACGGCAAGGCACAGAAAGGGTAACGCAAGGCAAGGCACGGTGAGGCAAGGCAAGGCTGATGCACGACAACGCACGGCTAGGCAATGCACGGCAAGGCAAGGAAAGGGTAACGCAAGGCAAGGCACGGTCAGGCGAGGCAAGGCTAAGGCACGACAACGCAAGGCTAGGCAATGCACGGCAAGGCAAGGAATGGGTAACGCAAGTCAAGGCACGGTCAGGCGAGGCAAGGCTAAGGCACGACAACGCAAGGCTAGGCAATAAACGGAAGGCAAGCAAAGAGTAACGGAAGGCAAGCAAGGCAAGGGAAAGCAGGGGAAGGCAAGGGTAACGGAAGGAACGGCACGGTAAGGGGAAACAAGGATAAGGCACGACAACGCAGGGCTAGCCAATGCACGGCAAGGAAAGGAAAGGGTAACGCAACGCAAGGCACGGTTTGGGGAGGAAGGCGAATGCACGACAACGCAAGGCTAGGCAATGCACGGAAGGCAAGCAAAGAGTAACGGAAGGCAAGGAAGGCAAGGCAAAGCAAGGCAAGGCAAGGGTAACAGAAGGAACGGCACGGCAAGGGGAAACAAGGCTAAGGCACGGCAACGCACGGCTAGGCAATGCACGGCAAGGCAAGGAAAGGGTAACGCAAGGCAAGGCACTGTCAGGTGAGTCAAGGCTAAGGCAGGACAACGCAAGGCTAGGCAATGCACGGAAGGAAAGCAAAGAGTAACGGAAGGCAAGGAAAGGAAGGGAAAGCAAGCAAGGTAAGGGTAACGCAAGGCAAGGCACGGTGAGGGAAGGCAAGGCTGATGCACGACAACGCACGGCTAGGCAATTCACGGCAAGGCAAGGAAAGGGCAACGCAAGGCAAGGCACGGTCAGGTGAGGCAAGGCTAGGGCACGACAACGCAAGGCTAGGCAATGCACGGAAGGCAAGCAAAGAGGAACGGAAGGCAAGGAAGGCTAGGGAAAGCAGGGTAAGGCAAGGGTAACGGAAGGAACGGCACGGTAAGGGCAAACAAGACTAAGGCACGACAACACAGGGCTAGGCAATGCAGGGCAAGGCAAGGAAATGGTAACGCAAGGCAAGGCACGGTTTGGGGAGGCAAAGCTAATGCACGACAACGCAAGGCTAGGCAGTGAACGGCTAGGCAAGGAAAGAGTAACGGAAGGAAAGGAAGGCAAGGCAAAGCAAGGCAAGGCAAGTGTAACAAAAGGCAAGGCACGGCAAGGGGAAACAAGGCTAAGGAACGGCAACGCACGGCTACGCAATGCACGGCCAGGCAAGGAAAGGGTAACGCAAGGCAAGGCACGGTAAGGCAAGACAAGGCTAATGCACGACAACGCACGGCTAGGCAATGCACGGCCAGGCAAGGAAAGGGTAACGCAAGACAAGGCACGGTGAGGCAAGGCAAGGCAAATGTACGACAACGCACGGCTAGGCAATGCACGGCAAGGCAAGGAAAGGGTAACGCAAGGCAAGGCACGGTCAGGCGAGGCAAGGCTAAGGCACGACAACGCAAGGCTAGGCAATGCACGGAAGGAAAGCAAAGAGTAACGGAAGGCAATGAAAGGAAGGGAAAGCAAGGCAATGTAAGGGTAACGCAAGGCAAGGCACGGTGAGGCAAGGCAAGGCTGATGCACGACAACGCACGGCTAGGCAATGCACGGCAAGGCAAGGAAAGGGTAACGCAAGGCAAGGCACGGTCAGGCGAGGCAAGGCTAAGGCACGACAACGCAAGGCTAGGCAATGCACGGCAAGGCAAGGAAAGGGTAACGCAAGGCAAGGCACGGTAAGGCGCGGCAAGGCTAAGGCACGACAACGCAAGGCTAGGCAATAAACGGTAGGCAAGCAAAGAGTAACGGAAGGCAAGGAAGGCAAGGGAAAGCAGGGGAAGGCAAGGGTAACGGAAGGAACGGCACGGTAAGGGGAAACAAGGCTAAGGCACGACAACGCAGGGCTAGCCAATGCACGGTAAGGAAAGGAAAGAGTAACGCAAGGCAAGGCACCGTTACGCGAGGCAAGGCTAAGGCACGACAACGCAAGGCTAGGCAATGCACTGAAGGCAAGCAAAGAGTAACGGAAGGCAAGGGAAAGCAAGGCAAGGCAAGGGTAACGGAAGGAACGGCACGGCAAGGGGAAACAAGGCTAAGGCACGGCAACGCACGGCTAGGCAATGCACGGCAAGGCAAGGAAAGGGTAACGCAAGGCAAGGCACTGTTAGGCGAGGCAAGGCTAAGGCACGACAACGCAAGGCTAGGCAATGCACGGAAGGAAAGCAAAGAGTAACGGAAGGCAATGAAAGGAAGGGAAAGCAAGGCAAGGTAAGGGTAACGCAAGGCAAGGCACGGTCAGGCGAGGCAAGGCTAAGGCACGACAACGCAAGGCTAGGCAATGCACGGAAGGCAAGCAAAGAGGAACGGAAGGCAAGGAAGGCTAGGGAAAGCAGGGTAAGGCAAGGGTAACGGAAGGAACGGCACGGTAAGGGCAAACAAGACTAAGGCACGACAACACAGGGCTAGGCAATGCAGGGCAAGGCAAGGAAATGGTAATGCAAGGCAAGGCACTGTTTGGGGAGGCAAAGCTAATGCACGACAACGCAAGGCTAGGCAGTGCACGGCTAGGCAAGGAAAGAGTAACGGAAGGAAAGGAAGGCAAGGCAAAGCAAGGCAAGGCAAGTGTAACAAAAGGCAAGGCACGGCAAGGGGAAACAAGGCTAAGGAACGGCAACGCACGGCTACGCAATGCACGGCCAGGCAAGGAAAGGGTAACGCAAGGCAAGGCACGGAAAGGCAAGACAAGGCTAATGCACGACAACGAACGGCTAGGCAATGCACGGCCAGGCAAGGAAAGGGTAACGCAAGGCAAGGCACGGTGAGGCAAGGCAAGGCAAATGCACGACAACGCACGGCTAGGCAATGCACGGCAAGGCAAGGAAAGGGTAACGCAAGGCAAGGCACGGTCAGGCGAGGCAAGGCTAAGGCACGACAACGCAAGGCTAGGCAATAAACGGAAGGCAAGCAAAGAGTAACGGAAGGCAAGGAAGGCAAGGGAAAGCAAGGGAAGGCAAGGGCAACGAAAGGAACGGCACGGTAAGGAGAAACAAGGCTAAGGCACGACAACGCAAGGCTAGGCAGTGCACGGCAAGGCAAGGAAAGGGTAACGCAAGGCAAGGCACGGTGAGGCAAGGCAAGGCTAATGCACGACAACGCACGGCTAGGCCATGCACGCCAAGGCAAGGAAAGGTTAACGCAAGGCAAGGCACGGTCAGGCGAGGCAAGGCTAAGGCACGACAACGCAAGGCTAGGCAATAACCGGAAGGCAAGCAAAGAGTAACGGAAGGCAAGGAAGGCAAGGGAAAGCAGGGGAAGGCAAGGGTAACGGAAGGAACGGCACGGTAAGGGGAAACAAGGCTAAGGCACGACAACGCAGGGCTAGCCAATGCACGGCAAGGAAAGGAAAGGGTAACGCAAGGCAAGGCACCGTTACGCGAGGCAAGGCTAAGGCACGACAACGCAAGGCTAGGCAATGCACGGCAAGGCAAGTGTAACAAAAGGCAAGGCACGGCAAGGGGAAACAAGGCTAAGGCACGGCAACGCACGGCTAGGCAATGCACGGCAAGGCAAGGAAAGGGTAACGCAAGGCAAGGCACTGTCAGGCGAGGCAAAGCTAAGGCACGATAACGCAAGGCTAGGCAATGCACGGAAGGAAAGCAAAGAGTAACGGAAGGCAATGAAAGGAAGGGAAAGCAAGGCAAGGTAAGGGTAACGCAAGGGAAGGCACGGTGAGGCAAGGCAAGGCTGATGCACGACAACGCACGGCTAAGCAATTCACGGCAAGGCAAGGACAGGGTAACGCAAGGCAAGGCACGGTCAGGCGAGGCAAGGCTAAGGCACGACAACGCAAGGCTAGGCAATGCACGGAAGGCAAGCAAAGAGGAACGGAAGGCAAGGAAGGCTAGGGAAAGTAGGGAAAGGCAAGGGTAACGGAAGGAACGGCACGGTAAGGGCAAACAAGACTAAGGCACGACAACACAGGGCTAGGCAATGCAGGGCAAGGCAAGGAAATGGTAACGCAAGGCAAGGCACGGTTTGGGGAGGCAAAGCTAATGCACGACAACGCAAGGCTAGGCAGTGCACGGCTAGGCAAGGAAAGGGTAACGGAAGGAAAGGAAGGCAAGGCAAAGCAAGGCAAGGCAAGTGTAACAAAAGGCAAGGCACGGCAAAGGGAAACAAGGCTAAGGAACGGCAACGCACGGCTACGCAATGCACGGCCAGGCAAGGAAGGGTAACGCAAGGCAAGGCACGGAAAGGCAAGACAAGGCTAATGCACGACAACGCACGGCTAGGCAATGCACGGCCAGGCAAGGAAAGGGTAACGCAAGGCAAGGCGCGGTGAGGCAAGGCAAGGCAAATGCACGACAACGCACGGCTAGGCAATGCACGGCAAGGCAAGGAAAGGGTAACGCAAGGCAAGGCACGGTCAGGCGAGGCAAGGCTAAGGCACGACAACGCAAGGCTAGGCAATGAACGGAAGGCAAGGAAAGAATAACGGAAGGCAAGGAAGGCAAGGGAAAGCAAGGGAAGGCAAGGGCAACGAAAGGAACGGCACGGTAAGGGCAAACAAAGCTAAGGCACGACAATGCAGGGCTAGGCAATGCACGGCAAGGCAAGGAAAGGGTAACGCAAGGCAAAGCACGGTGAGGCAAGACAAGGCAAATGCACGACAACGCACGGCTAGGCAATGCACGGCAAGGCAAGGAAAGGGTAACTCAAGGCAAGGCACGGTCAGGCGAGGCAAGGCTAAGGCACGACAACGCAACCTAGGCAATAAACGGAAGGCAAGCAAAGAGTAACGGAAGGCAAGGAAGGCAAGGGAAAGCAGGGGAAGGCAAGGGTAACGGAAGGAACGGCACGGTAAGGGGAAACAAGGCTAAGGCACGACAACGCAGGGCTAGCCAATGCACGGCAAGGAAAGGAAAGGGTAATGCAAGGCAAGGCACCGTTACGCGAGGCAAGGCTAAGGCACGACAACGCAAGGCTAGGCAATGCACGGAAGGCAAGCAAAGAGTAACGGAAGGCAAGGAAGGCAAGGGAAAGCAAGGCAAGGCAAGGGTAACGGAAGGAACGGCACGGCAAGGGCAAACAAGGCTAAGGCACGGCAACGCACGGCTAGGCAATGCACGGCAAGGCAAGGAAAGGGTAACGCAAGGCAAGGCACTGTCAGGCGAGGCAAGGCTAAGGCACGACAACGCAAGGCTAGGCAATGCACGGAAGGAAAGCAAAGAGTAACGGAAGGCAATGAAAGGAATGGAAAGCAAGGCAAGGTAAGGGTAACGCAAGGCAAGGCACGGTGAGGCAAGGCAAGGCTGATGCACGACAACGCACGGCTAGGCAATTCACGGCAAGGCAAGGAAAGGGTAACGCAAGGCAAGGCACGGTCAGGCGAGGCAAGGCTAAGGCACGACAACGCAAGGCTAGGCAATGCACGGAAGGCAAGCAAAGAGGAACGGAAGGCAAGGAAGGATAGGGAAAGCAGGGAAAGGCAAGGGTAACGGAAGGAACGGCACGGTAAGGGCAAACAAGACTAAGGCACGACAACACAGGGCTAGGCAATGCAGGGCAAGGCAAGGAAATGGTAACGCAAGGCAAGGCACGGTTTGGGGAGGCAAAGCTAATGCACGACAACGCAAGGCTAGGCAGTGCACGGCTAGGCAAGGAAAGAGTAACGGAACGAAAGGAAGGCAAGGCAAAGCAAGGCAAGGCAAGTGTAACAAAAGGCAAGGCACGGCAAGGGGAAACAAGGCTAAGGAACGGCAACGCACGGCTACGCAATGCACGGCCAGGCAAGGAAAGGGTAACGCAAGGCAAGGCACGGTAAGGCAAGACAAGGCTAATGCACGACAACGCACGGCTAGGCAATGCACGGCCAGGCAAGGAAAGGGTAACGCAAGGCAAGGCACGGTGAGGGAAGGCAAGGCAAATGCACGACAACGCACGGCTTGGCAATGCACGGCAAGGCAAGGAAAGGGTAACGCAAGGCAAGGCACGGTCAGGCGAGGCAAGGCTAAGGCACGACAACCGAAGGCTAGGCAATGAACGGAAGGCAAGCAAAGAGTAACGGAAGGCAAGGAAGGCAAGGGAAAGCAAGGGAAGGCAAGGGCAACGGAAGGAACGGCACGGTAAGGGGAAACAAGGCTAAGGCACGACAACGCAGGGCTAGCCAATGCACGGCAAGGCAAGGAAAGGGTAACGCAAGGCAAAGCACGGTGAGGCAAGACAAGGCAAATGCACGACAACGCACGGCTAGGCAATGCACGGCAAGGCAAGGAAAGGGTAACTCAAGGCAAGGCACGGTCAGGCGAGGCAAGGCTAAGGCACGACAACGCAACCTAGGCAATAAACGGAAGGCAAGCAAAGAGTAACGGAAGGCAAGGAAGGCAAGGGAAAGCAGGGAAGGCAAGGGTAACGGAAGGAACGGCACGGTAAGGGGAAACAAGGCTAAGGCACGACAACGCAGGGCTAGCCAATGCACGGCAAGGAAAGGAAAGGGTAACGCAAGGCAAGGCACCGTTACGCGAGGCAAGGCTAAGGCACGACAACCCACGGCTAGGCAATGCACGGCAAGGGAAGGAAAGGGTAACGCAAGGCAAGGCACGGTCAGGCGAGGCAAGGCTAAGGCACGACAACGCAAGGCTAGGCAATGCACGGAAGGCAAGCAAAGAGTAACGGAAGGCAAGGAAGGCAAGGGAAAGCAGGGGAAGGCAAGGGTAACGAAAGGAACGGCACGGTAAGGGGAAACAAGGCTAAGGCACGACAACGCAGGGCTAGGCAATGCACGGCAAGGCAAGGAAAGGGTAACGCAAGGCAAGGCACGGTGAGGCAAGACAAGGCAAATGCACGACAACGCACGGCTAGGCAATGCACGGCAAGGGAAGGAAAGGGTAACGCAAGGCAAGGCACGGTCAGGCGAGGCAAGGCTAAGGCACGACAACGCAAGGCTAGGCAATGCACGGAAGGCAAGCAAAGAGTAACGGAAGGCAAGGAAGGCAAGGGAAAGCAGGGGAAGGCAAGGGTAACGAAAGGAACGGCACGGTAAGGGGAAACAAGGCTAAGGCACGACAACGCAGGGCTAGGCAATGCACGGCAAGGCAAGGAAAGGGTAACGCAAGGCAAGGCACGGTCAGGCGAGGCAAGGCTAAGGCACGACAACGCAAGGCTAGGCAGTGCACGGCTAGGCAAGGAAAGAGTAACGGAAGGAAAGGAAGGCAAGGCAAAGCAAGGCAAGGCAAGTGTAACAAAAGGCAAGGCACGGCAAGGGGAAACAAGGCTAAGGAACGGCAACGCACGGCTACGCAATGCACGGCCAGGCAAGGAAAGGGTAACGCAAGGCAAGGCACGGTAAGGCAAGACAAGGCTAATGCACGACAACGCACGGCTAGGCAATGCACGGCCTGGCAAGGAAAGGGTAACGCAAGGCAAGGCACGGTGAGGCAAGGCAAGGCAAATGCACGACAACGCACGGCTAGGCAATGCACGGCAAGGCAAGGAAAGGGTAACGCAAGGCAAGGCACGGTCAGGCGAGGCAAGGCTAAGGCACGACAACGCAAGGCTAGGCAATGAACGGAAGGCACGCAAAGAGTAACGGAAGGCAAGGAAAGCAAGGGAAAGCAAGGGAAGGCAAGGGCAACGAAAGGAACGGCACGGTAAGGGGAAACAAAGCTAAGGCACGACAATGCAGGGCTAGGCAATGCACGGCAAGGCAAGGAAAGGGTAACGCAAGGCAAAGCACGGTGAGGCAAGACAAGGCAAATGCACGGCAACGCACGGCTAGGCAATGCACGGCAAGGATAGGAAAGGGTAACGCAAGGCAAGGCACTGTCAGGCGAGGCAAGGCTAAGGCACGACAACGCAAGGCTAGGCAATGCACGGAAGGAAAGCAAAGAGTAACGGAAGGCAATGAAAGGAAGGGAAAGCAAGGCAAGGTAAGGGTAACGCAAGGCAAGGCACGGTGAGGCAAGGCAAGGCTGATGCACGACAACGCACGGCTAGGCAATTCACGGCAAGGCAAGGAAAGGGTAACGCAAGGCAAGGCACGGTCAGGCGAGGCAAGGCTAAGGCAAGACAACGCAAGGCTAGGCAATGCACGGAAGGCAAGCAAAGAGTAACGGAAGGCAAGGAAGGCTAGGGAAAGCAGGGAAAGGCAAGGGTAACGGAAGGAACGGCACGGTAAGGGCAAACAAGACTAAGGCACGATAACACAGGGCTAGGCAATGCAGGGCAAGGCAAGGAAATGGTAACGCAAAGCAAGGCACGGTTTGGGGAGGCAAAGCTAATGCACGACAACGCAAGGCTAGGCAGTGCACGGCTAGGCAAGGAAAGAGTAACGGAAGGAAAGGAAGGCAAGGCAAAGCAAGGCAAGGCAAGTGTAACAAAAGGCAAGGCACGGCAAGGGGAAACAAGGCTAAGGAACGGCAACGCACGGCTACGCAATGCACGGCCAGGCAAGGAAAGGGTAACGCAAGGCAAGGCACGGTAAGGCAAGACAAGGCTAATGCACGACAACGCACGGCTAGGCAATGCACGGCCAGGCAAGGAAAGGGTAACGCACGGCAAGGCACGGTGAGGCAAGGCAAGGCAAATGCACGACAACGCACGGCTAGGCAATGCACGGCAAGGCAAGGAAAGGGTAACGCAAGGAAAGGCACGGTCAGGCGAGGCAAGGCTAAGGCACGACAACGCAAGGCTAGGCAATGAACGGAAGGCAAGCAAAGAATAACGGAAGGCAAGGAAGGCAAGGGAAAGCAAGGGAAGGCAAGGGCAACGAAAGGAACGGCACGGTAAGGGGAAACAAAGCTAAGGCACGACAAAGCAGGGCTAGGCAATGCACGGCAAGGCAAGGAAAGGGTAACGCAAGGCAAAGCACGGTGAGGCAAGACAAGGCAAATGCACGACAACGCACGGCTAGGCAATGCACGGCAAGGCAAGGAAAGGGTAACTCAAGGCAAGGCACGGTCAGGCGAGGCAAGGCTAAGGCACGACAACGCAACCTAGGCAATAAACGGAAGGCAAGCAAAGAGTAACGGAAGGCAAGGAAGGCAAGGGAAAGCAGGGGAAGGCAAGGGTAACGGAAGGAACGGCACGGTAAGGGGAAACAAGGCTAAGGCACGGCAACGCACGGCTAGGCAATGCACGGCAAGGCAAGGAAAGGGTAACGCAAGGCAAGGCACTGTCAGGCGAGGCAAGGCTAAGGCACGACAACGCAAGGCTAGGCAATGCACGGAAGGAAAGCAAAGAGTAACGGAAGGCAATGAAAGGAAGGGAAAGCAAGGCAAGGTAAGGGTAACGCAAGGCAAGGCACGGTGAGGCAAGGCAAGGCTGATGCACGACAACGCACGGCTAGGCAATTCACGGCAAGGCAAGGAAAGGGTAACGCAAGGCAAGGCACGGTCAGGCGAGGCAAGGCTAGGGCACGACAACGCAAGGCTAGGCAATGCACGGAAGGAAGCAAAGAGGAACGGAAGGCAAGGAAGGCTAGGGAAAGCAGGCAAAGGCAAGGGTAACGGAAGGAACGGCACGGTAAGGGCAAACAAGACTAAGGCACGACAACACAGGGCTAGGCAATGCAGGGCAAGGCAAGGAAATGGTAACGCAAGGCAAGGCACGGTTTGGGGAGGCAAAGCTAATGCACGACAAAGCAAGGCTAGGCAGTGCACGGCTAGGCAAGGAAAGAGTAACGGAAGGAAAAAAAGGCAAGGCAACGGAAGGCAAGGCAAGTGTAACAAAAGGCAAGGCACGGCAAGGGGAAACAAGGCTAAGGAACGGCACCGCACGGCTACGCAATGCACGGCCAGGCAAGGAAAGGGTAACGCAAGGCAAGGCACGGTAAGGCAAGACAAGGCTAATGCACGACAACGCACGGCTAGGCAATGCACGGCCAGGCAAGGAAAGGGTAACGCAAGGCAAGGCACGGTGAGGGAAGGCAAGGCAAATGCACGACAACGCACGGCTAGGCAATGCACGGCAAGGCAAGGAAAGGGTAACGCAAGGCAAGGCACGGTCAGGCGAGGCAAGGCTAAGGCACGACAACGCAAGGCTAGGCAATGCACGGCAAGGCAAGAAAAGGGTAACGCAAGGCAAGGCACGGTCAGGCGCGGCAAGGCTAAGGCACGACAACGCAAGGCTAGGCAATAAACGGAAGGCAAGCAAAGAGTAACGGAAGGCAAGGAAGGCAAGGGAAAGCAAGGCAAGGCAAGGGTAACGGAAGGAACGGCACGGCAAGGGGAAACAAGGCTAAGGCACGGCAACGCACGGCTAGGCAATGCACGGCAAGGCAAGGAAAGGGTAACGCAAGGCAAGGCACGGTCAGGCGAGGCAAGGCTAAGGCACGACAACGCAAGGCTAGGCAATGCACGGAAGGCAAGCAAAGAGTAACGGAAGGCAAGCAAGGCAAGGGAAAGCAAGGCAAGGCAAGGGTAACGGAAGGAACGGCACGGTAAGGGGAAACAAAGCTAAGGCACGACAATGCAGGGCTAGGCAATGCACGGCAAGGCAAGTAAAGGGTAACGCAAGGCAAGGCACGGTTTGGGGAGGAAGGCGAATGCACGACAACGCAAGGCTAGGCAATGCACGGAAGGCAAGCAAAGAGTAACGGAAGGCAAGGAAGGCTAGGGAAAGCAGGGTAAGGCAAGGGTAACGGAAGGAACGGCACGGTAAGGGCAAACAAGACTAAGGCACGACAACACAGGGCTAGGCAATGCAGGGCAACGCAAGGAAATGGTAACGCAAGGCAAGGTACGGTTTGGGGAGGCAAAGCTAAAGCACGACAACGCAAGACTAGGCAGTGAACGGCTAGGCAAGGAAAGAATAACGGAAGGAAAGGAAGGCAAGGCAAAGCAAGGCAAGGCAATTGTAACAAAAGGCAAGGCACGGCAAGGGGAAACAAGGCTAAGGAACGGCAAAGCACGGCTACGCAATGCACGGCCAGGCAAGGAAAGGGTAACGCAAGGCAAGGCACGGTCAGGCAAGGCAAGGCTAATGCACGACAACGCACGGCTAGGCAATGCACGGCCAGGCAAGGAAAGGGTAACGCAAGACAAGGCACGGTGAGGCAAGGCAAGGCAAATGCACGACAACGCACGGCTAGGCAATGCACGGCAAGGCAAGGAAAGGGTAACGCAAGGCAAGGCACGGTCAGGCGAGGCAAGGCTAAGGCACGACAACGCAAGGCTAGGCAATGAACGGAAGGCAAGCAAAGAGTAACGGAAGGCAAGGAAGGCAAGGGAAAGCAAGGGAAGGCAAGGGCAACGAAAGGAACGGCACGGTAAGGGGAAACAAAGCTAAGGCACGACAATGCAGGGCTAGGCAATGCACGGCAAGGCAAGGAAAGGGTAACGCAAGGCAAAGCACGGTGAGGCAAGACAAGGCAAATGCACGACAACGCACGGCTAGGCAATGCACGGCAAGGGAAGGAAAGGGTAACGCAAGGCAAGGCACGGTTTGGGGAGGAAGGCGAATGCACGACAACGCAAGGCTAGGCAATGCACGGAAGGCAAGCAAAGAGTAACGGAAGGCAAGGAAGGCAAGGGAAATCAGGGGAAGGCAAGGGTAACGAAAGGAACGGCACGGTAAGGGGAAACAAGGCTAAGGCACGACAACACAGGGCTAGGCAATGCAGGGCAAGGCAAGGAAAGGGTAACGCAAGGCAAGGCACGGTTTGTGGAGGCAAGGCGAATGCACGACAACGCAAGGCTAGGCAATGCACGGAAGGCAAGCAAAGAGTAACGGAAGGCAAGGAAGGCAAGGGAAAGCAAGGCAAGGCAAGTGTAACAGAATGAACGGCACGGCAAGGGGAAACAAGGCTAAGGCACGGCAACGCACGGCTAGGCAATGCACGGCAAGGCAAGGAAAGGGTAACGCAAGGCAAGGCACGGTGAGGCAAGGCAAGGCTGATGCACGACAACGCACGGCTAGGCAATGCACGGCAAGTCAAGGAAAGGGTAACGCAAGGCAAGGCAGGGTCAGGCGAGGCAAGGCTAAGGCACGACAACGCAAGGCTAGGCAATGCACGGCAAGGCAAGGAAAGGGTAACGCAAGGCAAGGCTCGGTGAGGCAAGGCAAGGCTGATGCACGACAACGCACGGCTAGGCAATGCACGGCAAGGCAAGGAAAGGGTAACGCAAGGCAAGGCACGGTCAGGCGAGGCAAGGCTATGGCACGACAACACAAGGCTAGGCAATGCACTGCAAGGCAAGGAAATGGTAACGCAAGGCAAGGCACGGTAAGGCGCGGCAAGGCTAAGGCACGACAACGCAACCTAGGCAATAAACGGAAGGCAAGCAAAGAGTAACGGAAGGCAAGGAAGGCAAGGGAAAGCAGGGGAAGGCAAGGGTAACGGAAGGAACGGCACGGTAAGGGGAAACAAGGCTAAGGCACGACAACGCAGGGCTAGCCAATGCACGGCAAGGAAAGGAATGGGTAACGCAAGGCAAGGCACCGTTACGCGAGGCAAGGCTAAGGCACGACAACGCAAGGCTAGGCAATGCACGGAAGGCAAGCAAAGAGTAACGGAAGGCAAGGATGGCAAGGGAAAGCAAGGCAAGGCAAGGGTAACGGAAGGAACGGCACGGCAAGGGGAAACAAGGCGAAGGCACGGCAACGCACGGCTAGGCAATGCACGGCAAGGCAAGGAAAGGGTAACGCAAGGCAAGGCACTGTCAGGCGAGGCAAGGCTAAGGCACGACAACGCAAGGCTAGGCAATGCACGGAAGGAAAGCAAAGAGTAACGGAAGGAAAGGAAGGCAAGGCAAAAGGCAATAACAAAAGGCAGCCACGGCAAGGGGAATCAAGGAAGGGACAACGCAAGGCTAGGCAATGCAGGCAAGGTAAGGGTAACGCAAGGCAAGGCACGGTGAGGCAAGGCAAGGCTAATGCACGACAACGCACGGCTAGGCAATGCACGGCAAGGCAAGGAAAGGGTAACGCAAGGCAAGGCACGGTCAGGCGAGGCACGGTCAGGCGAGGAAAGGGTAACGCAAGGCAAGGCTAAGGCACGACAACGCAAGGCTAGGCAATGCACGGAAGGCAAGCAAAGAGGAACGGAAGGCAAGGAAGGCTAAGGGAAAGCAGGCACGAAAGGCAAGGGTAACGGAAGGAACGGCACGGTAAGGGCAAACAAGACTAAGGCACGACAACACAGGGCTAGGCAATGCAGGGCAAGGCAAGGAAATGGTAACGCAAGGCAAGGCACGGTTTGGGGAGGCAAAGCTAATGCACGACAAAGCAAGGCTAGGCAGTGCACGGCTAGGCAAGGAAAGAGTAACGGAAGGAAAAAAAGGCAAGGCAAAGGAAGGCAAGGCAAGTGTAACAAAAGGCAAGGCACGGCAAGGGGAAACAAGGCTAAGGAACGGCACCGCACGGCTACGCAATGCACGGCCAGGCAAGGAAAGGGTAACGCAAGGCAAGGCACGGTAAGGCGAGGCAAGGCTAAGGCACGACAACGCAAGGCTAGGCAATGCACGGCCAGGCAAGGAAAGGGTAACGCAAGGCAAGGCACGGTGAGGCAAGGCAAGGCAAATGCACGACAACGCACGGCTAGGCAATGCACGGCAAGGCAAGGAAAGGGTAACGCAAGGCAAGGCACGGTCAGGCGAGGCAAGGCTAAGGCACGACAACGCAAGGCTAGGCAATGAACGGAAGGCAAGCAAAGAGTAACGGAAGGCAAGGAAGGCAAGGGAAAGCAGGGGAAGGCAAGGGTAACGGAAGGAACGGCACGGTAAGGGGAAACAAGGGTAAGGCACGACAACACAGGTCTAGGCAATGCAGGGCAAGGCAAGGAAAGGGTAACGCAAGGCAAGGCACGGTTTGGGGAGGAAGGCGAATGCACGACAACGCAAGGCTAGGCAATGCACGGAAGGCAAGCAAAGAGTAACGGAAGGCAAGGAAGGCAAGGGAAAGCAAGGCAAGGCAAGGGTAACGGAAGGAACGGCACGGCAAGGGGAAACAAGGCGAAGGCACGGCAACGCACGGCTAGGCAATGCACGGCAAGGCAAGGAAAGGGTAACGCAAGGCAAGGTACGGTCAGGCGAGGCAAGGCTAAGGCACGACAACGCAAGGCTAGGCAATGCACGGCAAGGCAAGGAAAGGGTAACGCAAGGGAAGGCACGGTAAGGCGCGGCAAGGCTAAGGCACGACAACGCAAGGCTAGGCAATAAACGGTAGGCAAGCAAAGAGTAACGGAAGGCAAGGAAGGCAAGGGAAAACAGGGGAAGGCAAGGGTAACGGAAGGAACGGCACGGTAAGGGGAAACAAGGCTAAGGCACGACAACGCAGGGCTAGCCAATGCAGGGCAAGGCAAGGAAAGGGTAACGCAAGGCAAGGCACGGTCAGGCGAGGCAAGGCTAAGGCACGACAACGCAAGGCTAGGCAATGCACGGAAGGCAAGCAAAGAGTAACGGAAGGCAAGGAAGGAAAGGGAAAGCAAGGCAAGGCAAGGGTAACGGAAGGAACGGCACGGCAAGGGGAAACAAGGCTAAGGCACGACAACGCACGGCTAGGCAATGCACGGCAAGGCAAGGAAAGGGTAACGCAAGGCAAGGCACTGTCAGGCGAGGCAAGGCTAAGGCACGACAACGCAAGTCTAGGCAATGAACGGAAGGCAAGCAAAGAGTAACGGAAGGCAATGAAAGGAAGGCAAAGCAAGGCAAGGCACGGTAAGGCAAGACAAGGCTAATGCACGACAACGCACGGCTAGGCAATGCACGGCCTGGCAAGGAAAGGGTAACGCAAGGCAAGGCACGGTGAGGCAAGGCAAGGCAAATGCACGACAACGCACGGCTAGGCAATGCACGGCAAGGCAAGGAAAGGGTAACGCAAGGCAAGTCACGGTCAGGCGAGGCAAGGCTAAGGCACGACAACGCAAGGCTAGGCAATGAACGGAAGGCAAGCAAAGAGTAACGGAAGGCAAGCAAGGCAAGGGAAAGCAAGGGAAGGCAAGGGCAACGAAAGGAACGGCACGGTAAGGGGAAACAAAGCTAAGGCACGACAATGCAGGGCTAGGCAATGCACGGCAAGGCAAGGAAAGGGTAACGCAAGGCAAAGCACGGTGAGGCAAGACAAGGCAAATGCACGACAACGCACGGCTAGGCAATGCACGGCAAGGCAAGGAAAGGGTAACTCAAGGCAAGGCACGCTCAGGCGAGGCAAGGCTAAGGCACGACAACGCAAGGCTAGGCAATGCACGGAAGGCAAGCAAAGAGTAACGGAAGGCAAGGAAGGCAAGGGAAAGCAGGGGAAGGCAAGGGTATCGAAAGGAACGGCACGGTAAGGGGAAACAAGGCTAAGGCACGACAACACAGGGCTAGGCAATGCAGGGCAAGGCAAGGAAAGGGTAACGCAAGGCAAGGCACGGTTCGGGGAGGAAGGCGAATGCACGACAACGCAAGGCTTGGCAATGCACGGAAGGCAAGCAAAGAGTAACGGAAGGCAAGGAAGGCAAGGGAAAGCAAGGCAAGGCAAGGGTAACAGAAGGAACGGCACAGCAAGGGGAAACAAGGCTAAGGCACGGCAACGCACGGCTAGGCAATGCACGACAAGGCAAGGAAAGGGTAACGCAAGGCAAGGCACGGTGAGGCAAGGCAAGGCTGATGCACGACAACGCACGGCTAGGCAATGCACGGCAAGGCAAGGAAAGGGTAACGCAAGGCAAGGCACGGTCAGGCGAGGCAAGGCTAAGGCAAGACAACGCAAGGCTAGGCAATGCACGGCAAGGCAAGGAAAGGGTAACGCAAGGCAAGGCACGGTGAGGCAAGGCAAGGCTGATGCACGACAACGCACGGCTAGGCAATGCACGGCAAGGCAAGGAAAGGGTAACGCAAGGCAAGGCACGGTCAGGCGAGGCAAGGCTAAGGCACGACAACACAAGGCTAGGCAATGCACGGCAAGGCAAGGAAAGGGTAACGCAAGGCAAGGCACGGTAAGGCGCGGCTAGGCTAAGGCACGACAACGCAACCTAGGCAATAAACGGAAGGCAAGCAAAGAGTAACGGAAGGCAAGGAAGGCAAGGGAAAGCAGGGGAAGGCAAGGGTAACGGAAGGAACGGCACGGTAAGGGGAAACAAGGCTAAGGCACGACAACGCAGGGCTAGCCAATGCACGGCAAGGAAAGGAAAGGGTAATGCAAGGCAAGGCACCGTTACGCGAGGCAAGGCTAAGGCACGACAACGCAAGGCTAGGCAATGCACGGAAGGCAAGCAAAGAGTAACGGAAGGCAAGGAAGGCAAGGGAAAGCAAGGCAAGGCAAGGGTAACGGAAGGAACGGCACGGCAAGGGGAAACAAGGCTAAGGCACGGCAACGCACGGCTAGGCAATGCACGGCAAGGCAAGGAAAGGGTAACGCAAGGCAAGGCACTGTCAGGCGAGGCAAGGCTAAGGCACGACAACGCAAGGCTAGGCAATGCACGGAAGGAAAGCAAAGAGTAACGGAAGGCAATGAAAGGAAGGGAAAGCAAGGCAAGGTAAGGGTAACGCAAGGCAAGGCACGGTGAGGCAAGGCAAGGCTGATGCACGACAACGCACGGCTAGGCAATTCACGGCAAGGCAAGGAAAGGGTAACGCAAGGCAAGGCACGGTCAGGCGAGGCAAGGCTAAGGCACGACAACGCAAGGCTAGGCAATGCACGGAAGGCAAGCAAAGAGGAACGGAAGGCAAGGAAGGCTAGGGAAAGCAGGGAAAGGCAAGGGTAACGGAAGGAACGGCACGGTAAGGGCAAACAAGACTAAGGCACGACAACACAGGGCTAGGCAATGCAGGGCAAGGCACGGTTTGGGGAGGCAAAGCAAATGCACGACAACGCAAGGCTAGGCAGTGCACGGCTAGGCAAGGAAAGAGTAACGGAAGGAAAGGAAGGCAAGGCAAAGCAAGGCAAGGCAAGTGTAACAAAAGGCAAGGCACGGCAAGGGGAAACAAGGCTAAGGAACGGCAACGCACGGCTACGCAATGCACGGCCAGGCAAGGAAAGGGTAACGCAAGGCAAGGCACGGTAAGGCAAGACAAGGCTAATGCACGACAACGCACGGCTAGGCAATGCACGGCCAGGCAAGGAAAGGGTAACGCAAGGCAAGGCACGGTGAGGCAAGGCAAGGCAAATGCACGACAACGCACGGCTAGGCAATGCACGGCACGGCAAGGAAAGGGTAACGCAAGGCAAGGTACGGTCAGGCGAGGCAAGGCTAAGGCACGACAACGCAAGGCTAGGCAATGAACGGAAGGCAAGCAAAGAATAACGGAAGGCAAGGAAGGCAAGGGAAAGCAAGGGAAGGCAAGGGCAACGAAAGGAACGGCACGGTAAGGGGAAACAAAGCTTAGGCACGACAATGCAGGGCTAGGCAATGCACGGCAAGGCAAGGAAAGGGTAACGCAAGGCAAAGCACGGTGAGGCAAGACAAGGCAAATGCACGACAACGCACGGCTAGGCAATGCACGGCAAGGCAAGGAAAGGGTAACGCAAGGCAAGGCACGGTAAGGCGAGGCAAGGCTAAGGCACGACAACGCAACCTAGGCAATAAACGGAAGGCAAGCAAAGAGTAACGGAAGGCAAGGAAGGCAAGGGAAAGCAGGGGAAGGCAAGGGTAACGGAAGGAACGGCACGGTAAGGGGAAACAAGGCTAAGGCACGACAACGCAGGGCTAGCCAATGCACGGCAAGGAAAGGAAAGGGTAACGCAAGGCAAGGCACCGTTACGCGAGGCAAGGCTAAGGCACGACAACGCAAGGCTAGGCAATGCAAGGAAGGCAAGCAAAGAGTAACGGAAGGCAAGGAAGGCAAGGGAAAGCAAGGCAAGGCAAGGGTAACGGAAGGAACGGCACGGCAAGGGGAAACAAGGCTAAGGCACGGCAACGCACGGCTAGGCAATGCACGGCAAGGCAAGGAAAGGGTAACGCAAGGCAAGGCACGGTCAGGCGAGGCAAGGCTAAGGCACGACAACGCAAGGGTAGGCAATGCACGGAAGGAAAGCAAAGAGTAACGGAAGGCAATGAAAGGAAGGGAAAGCAAGGCAAGGTAAGGGTAACGCAAGGCAAGGCACGGTGAGGCAAGGCAAGGCTGATGCACGACAACGCACGGCTAGGCAATGCACGGCAAGGCAAGGAAAGGGTAACGCAAGGCAAGGCACGGTCAGGCGAGGCAAGGCTAAGGCAAGACAACGCAAGGCTAGGCAATGCACGGCAAGGCAAGGAAAGGGTAACGCAAGGCAAGGCACGGTGAGGCAAGGCAAGGCTGATGCACGACAACGCACGGCTAGGCAATGCACGGAAGGCAAGCAAAGAGGAACGGAAGGCAAGGAAGGCTAGGGAAAGCAGGGAAAGGCAAGGGTAACGGAAGGAACGGCACGGTAAGGGCAAACAAGACTAAGGCACGACAACACAGGGCTAGGCAATGCAGGGCAAGGCAAGGAAATGGTAACGCAAGGCAAGGCACGGTTTGGGGAGGCAAAGCTAATGCACGACAACGCAAGGCTAGGCAGTGCACGGCTAGGCAAGGAAAGAGTAACGGAAGGAAGGAAGGCAAGACAAAGCAAGGCAAGGCAAGTGTAACAAAAGGCAAGGCACGGCAAGGGGAAACAAGGCTAAGGAACGGCAACGCACGGCTAGGCAATGCACGGCCAGGCAAGGAAAGGGTAACGCAAGGCAAGGCACGGTAAGGCAAGACAAGGCTAATGCACGACAACGCACGGCTAGGCAATGCACGGCCAGGCAAGGAAAGGGTAACGCAAGGCAAGGCACGGTGAGGCAAGGCAAGGCAAATGCACGACAACGCACGGCTAGGCAATGCACGGCAAGGCAAGGAAAGGGTAACGCAAGGCAAGGCACGGTCAGGCGAGGCAAGGCTAAGGCACGACAACGCAAGGCTAGGCAATGAACGGAAGGCAAGCAAAGAGTAACGGAAGGCAAGGAAGGCAAGGGAAAGCAGGGGAAGGCAAGGGTAAGGCAAGGAACGGCACGGTAAGGGGAAACAAGGCTAAGGCACGACAACGCAGGGCTAGCCAATGCACGGCAAGGAAAGGAAAGGGTAACGCAAGGCAAGGCACCGTTACGCGAGGCAAGGCTAAGGCACGACAACGCAAGGCTAGGCAATGCACGGGAGGCAAGCAAAGAGTAACGGAAGGCAAGGAAGGCAAGGGAAAGCAAGGCAACGCAAGGGTAACGGAAGGAACGGCACGGCAAGGGGAAACAAGGCTAAGGCACGGCAACGCACGGCTAGGCAATGCACGGCAAGGCAAGGAAAGTTTAACGCAAGGCAAGGCACGGTGAGGGAAGGCAAGGCTGATGCACGACAACGCAAGGCTAGGCAATGCACGGCAAGGCAAGCAAAGAGTAACGGAAGGCAAGTCACGGTCAGGCGAGGCAAGGCTAAGGCACGACAACGCAAGGCTAGGCAATGCACGGAAGGCAAGCAAAGAGGAACGGAAGGCAAGGAAGGATAGGGAAAGCAGGGAAAGGCAAGGGTAACGGAAGGAACGGCACGGTAAGGGCAAACAAGACTAAGGCACGACAACACAGGGCTAGGCAATGCAGGGCAAGGCAAGGAAATGGTAACGCAAGGCAAGGCACGGTTTGGGGAGGCAAAGCTAATGCACGACAACGCAAGGCTAGGCAGTGCACGGCTAGGCAAGGAAAGAGTAACGGAAGGAAAGGAAGGCAAGGCAAAGCAAGGCAAGGGAAGTGTAACAAAAGGCAAGGCACGGCAAAGGGAAACAAGGCTAAGGAACGGCAACGCACGGCTACGCAATGCACGGCCAGGCAAGGAAAGGGTAAAGCAAGGCAAGGCACGGTAAGGCAAGACAAGGCTAATGCACGACAACGCACGTCTAGGCAATGCACGGCCAGGCAAGGAAAGGGTAACGCAAGGCAAGGCACGGTCAGGCGAGGCAAGGCTAATGCACGACAACGCACGGCTAGGCAATGCACGGCAAGGCAAGGAAAGGGTAACGCAAGGCAAGGCACGGTCAGGCGAGGCAAGGCTAAGGCACGACAACGCAAGGCTAGGCAATGCACGGAAGGCAAGCAAAGAGTAACGGAATGCAAGGAAGGCAAGGGAAAGCAAGGCAAGGCAAGGGTAACGAAAGGAACGGCACGGTAAGGGGAAACAAAGCTAAGGCACGACAATGCAGGGCTAGGCAATGCACGGCAAGGCAAGGAAAGGGTAACGCAAGGCAAAGCACGGTGAGGCAAGACAAGGCAAATGCACGACAACGCACGGCTAGGCAATGCACGGCAAGGCAAGGAAAGGGTAACACAAGGCAAGGCACGGTCAGGCGAGGCAAGGCTAAGGCACGACAACGCAAGGCTAGGCAATGCACGGAAGGCAAGGAAAGAGTAACGGAAGGAAAGGAAGGCACGGTAAGGGGAAACAAGGCTAAGGCACGACAACACAGGGCTAGGCAATGCAGGGCAAGAAAAGGAAAGGGTAACGAAAGGCAAGGCACGGTTCGGGGAGGAAGGCGAATGCAAGACAACGCAAGGCTAGGCAATGCACGGAAGGCAAGCAAAGAGTAACGGAAGGCAAGGAAGGCAAGGGAAAGCAAGGCAAGGCAAGGGTAACGGAAGGAACGGCACGGCAAGGGAAAACAAGGCTAAGGCACGGCAACGCACGGCTAGGCAATGCACGACAAGGCAAGGAAAGGGTAACGCAAGGCAAGGCACGGTCAGGCAAGGCAAGGCTAATGCACGACAACGCACGGCTAGGCAATGCACGGCAAGGCAAGGAAAGGGTAACGCAAGGCAAGGCACGGTCAGGCGAGGCAAGGCTAAGGCAAGACAACGCAAGGCTAGGCAATGCACGGCAAGGCAAGGAAAGGGTAACGCAAGGCAAGGCACGGTGAGGCAAGGCAAGGCTGATGCACGACAACGCACGGCTAGGCAATGCACGGCAAGGCACGAAAGGGTAACGCAAGGCAAGGCACGGTTTGGGGAGGAAGGCGAATGCACGACAACGCAAGGCTAGGCAATGCACGGAAGGCAAGCAAAGAGTAACGGAAGGCAAGGAAGGCAAGGGAAAGCAAGGCAAGGCAAGGGTAACAGAAGGAACGGCACGGCAAGGGGAAACAAGGCGAAGGCACGGCAACGCACGGCTAGGCAATGCACGGCAAGGCAAGGAAAGGGTAACGCAAGGCAAGGCACGGTCAGGCGAGGCAAGGCTAATGCACGACAACGCAAGGCTAGGCAATGCACGGCAAGGCAAGGAAAGGGTAACTCAAGGCAAGGCACGGGAAGGCGCGGCAAGGCTAAGGCACGACAACGCAAGGCTAGGCAATAAACGGTAGGCAAGCAAAGAGTAACGGAAGGCAAGGAAGGCAAGGGAAAACAGGGGAAGGCAAGGGTAACGGAAGGAACGGCACGGTAAGGGGAAACAAGGCTAAGGCACGACAACGCAGGGCTAGCCAATGCACGGCAAGGAAAGGAAAGGGTAACGCAAGGCAAGGCACCGTTACGCGAGGCAAGGCTAAGGCACGACAACGCAAGGCTAGGCAATGCACGGAAGGCAAGCAAAGAGTAACGGAAGGCAAGGAAGGCAAGGGAAAGCAAGGCAAGGCAAGGGTAACGGAAGGAACGGCACGGCAAGGGGAAACAAGGCTAAGGCACGGCAACGCACGGCTAGGCAATGCACGGCAAGGCAAGGAAAGGGTAACGCAAGGCAAGGCACTGTCAGGCGAGGCAAGGCTAAGGCACGACAACGCAAGGCTAGGCAATGCACGGAAGGAAAGCAAAGAGTAACGGAAGGCAAGGAAAGCAAGGGAAAGCAAGGCACGGTGAGGCAAGGCAAGGCTAATGCACGACAACGCACGGCTAGGCAATGCACGGCAAGGCAAGGAAAGGGTAACGCAAGGCAAGGCACGGTGAGGCAAGGCAAGGCTAATGCACGACAACGCACGGCTAGGCAATGCACGGCAAGGCAAGGAAAGGGTAACGCAAGGCAAGGCACGGTCAGGCGAGGCAAGGCTAAGGCACGACAACGCAAGGCTAGGCAATGCACGGAAGGCAAGCAAAGAGTAACGCAAGGCAAGGCACGGTGAGGCAAGGCAAGGCTGATGCACGACAACGCAAGGCTAGGCAATGCACGGCAAGGCAAGGAAAGGGTAACGCAAGGCAAGGCACGGTCAGGCAAGGCAAGGCTAAGGCACGACAACACAAGGCTAGGCAATGCACGGCAAGGCAAGGAAAGGGTAACGCAAGGCAAGGCACGGTCAGGCGAGGCAAGGCTAAGGCAAGACAACGCAAGGCTAGGCAATGCACGGAAGGCAAGCAAAGAGTAACGGAAGGCAAGGAAGGCAAGGGAAAGCAAGGCAAGGCAAGGGTAACGGAAGGAACGGCACGGCAAGGGGAAACAAGGCTAATGCACGACAACGCACGGCTAGGCAATGCACGACAAGGCAAGGAAAGGGTAACGCAAGGCAAGGCACGGTGAGGCAAGGCAAGGCTAATGCACGACAACGCACGGCTAGGCAATGCACGGCAAGGCAAGGAAAGGGTAACGCAAGGCAAGGCACGGTAAGGCGCGGCTAGGCTAAGGCACGACAACGCAACCTAGGCAATAAACGGAAGGCAAGCAAAGAGTAACGGAAGGCAAGGAAGGCAAGGGAAAGCAGGGGAAGGCAAGGGTAACGGAAGGAACGGCACGGTAAGGGGAAACAAGGCTAAGGCACGACAACGCAAGGCTAGGCAATGCACGGCAAGGAAAGGAAAGTGTAACGCAAGGCAAGGCACCGTTACGCGAGGCAAGGCTAAGGCACGACAACGCAAGGCTAGGCAATGCACGGAAGGCAAGCAAAGAGTAACGGAAGGCAAGGAAGGCAAGGGAAAGCAAGGCAAGGCAAGGGTAACGGAAGGAACGGCACGGCAAGGGGAAACAAGGCTAAGGCACGGCAACGCACGGCTAGGCAATGCACGGCAAGGCAAGGAAAGGGTAATGCAAGGCAAGGCACTGTCAGGCGAGGCAAGGCTAAGGCACGACAACGCAAGGCTAGGCAATGCACGGAAGGAAAGCAAAGAGTAACGGAAGGCAATGAAAGGAAGGGAAAGCAAGGCAAGGTAAGGGTAACGCAAGGCAAGGCACGGTGAGGCAAGGCAAGGCTGAAGCACGACAACGCACGGCTAGGCAATTCACGGCAAGGCAAGGAAAGGGTAACGCAAGGCAAGGCACGGTCAGGCGAGGCAAGGCTAAGGCACGACAACGCAAGGCTAGGCAATGCACGGAAGGCAAGCAAAGAGGAACGGAAGGCAAGGAAGGCTAGGGAAAGCAGGGAAAGGCAAGGGTAACGGAAGGAACGGCACGGTAAGGGCAAACAAGACTAAGGCACGACAACACAGGGCTAGGCAATGCAGGGCAAGGCACGGTTTGGGGAGGCAAAGCTAATGCACGACAACGCAAGGCTAGGCAGTGCACGGCTAGGCAAGGAAAGAGTAACGGAAGGAAAGGAAGGCAAGGCAAAGCAAGGCAAGGCAAGTGTAACAAAAGGCAAGGCACGGCAAGGGGAAACAAGGCTAAGGAACGGCAACGCACGGCTACGCAATGCACGGCCAGGCAAGGAAAGGGTAACGCAAGGCAAGGCACGGTAAGGCAAGACAAGGGTAATGCACGACAACGCACGGCTAGGCAATGCACGGCCAGGCAAGGAAAGGGTAACGCAAGGCAAGGCACGGTGAGGCAAGGCAAGGCAAATGCACGACAACGCACGGCTAGGCAATGCACGGCAAGGCAAGGAAAGGGTAACGCAAGGCAAGGCACGGTCAGGCGAGGCAAGGCTAAGGCACGACAACGCAAGGCTAGGCAATGAACGGAAGGCAAGCAAAGAATAACGGAAGGCAAGGAAGGCAAGGGAAAGGAAGGGAAGGCAAGGGCAACGAAAGGAACGGCACGGTAAGGGGAAACAAAGCTAAGGCACGACAATGCAGGGCTAGGCAATGCACGGCAAGGCAAGGAAAGGGTAACGCAAGGCAAAGCACGGTGAGGCAAGACAAGGCAAATGCACGACAACGCACGGCTAGGCAATGCACGGCAAGGCAAGGAAAGGGTAACTCAAGGCAAGGCACGGTCAGGCGAGGCAAGGCTAAGGCACGACAACGCAACCTAGGCAATAAACGGAAGGCAAGCAAAGAATAACGGAAGGCAAGGAAGGCAAGTGAAAGCAGGGGAAGGCAAGGGTAACGGAAGGAACGGCACGGTAAGGGGAAACAAGGCTAAGGTACGACAACGCAAGGCTAGGCAATGCACGGCAAGGCAAGGAAAGGGTAACGCAAGTAAAGGCACGGTCAGGCGAGATAAGGCTAAGGCACGACAACGCAAGGCTAGGCAATGCACGGAAGGCAAGCAAAGAGTAACGGAAGGCAAGGAAGGCAAGGGAAAGCAGGGGAAGGCAAGGGTAACGGAAGGAACGGCATGGCAAGGGCAAACAAGACTAAGGCACGACAACACAGGACTAGGCAATGCAGGGCAAGGCAAGGAAATGGTAACTCAAGGCAAGGCACGGTTTGGGGAGGCAAAGCTAATGCACGACAACGCAATGCTAGGCAGTGCACGGCTAGGCAAGGAAAGAGTAACGGAAGGAAAGGAAGGCAAGGCAAAGCAAGGCAAGGCAAGTGTAACAAAAGGCAAGGCACGGCAAGGGGAAACAAGGCTAAGGAACGGCAACGCACGGCTACGCAATGCACGGCCAGGCAAGGAAAGGGTAAAGCAAGGCAAGGCACGGTAAGGCAAGACAAGGCTAATGCACGACAACGCACGGCTAGGCAATGCACGGCCAGGCAAGGAAAGGGTAACGCAAGGCAAGGCACGGTGAGGCAAGGCAAGGCAAATGCACGACAACGCACGGCTAGGCAATGCACGGCAAGGCAAGGAAAGGGTAACGCAAGGCAAGGCACGGTCAGGCGAGGCAAGGCTAAGGCACGACAACGCAGGGCTAGGCAATGAACGGAAGGCAAGCAAAGAGTAACGGAAGGCAAGGAAGGCAAGGGAAAGCAAGGGAAGGCAAGGGCAACGAAAGGAACGGCACGGTAAGGGGAAACAAAGCTAAGGCACGACAATGCAGGGCTAGGCAATGCACGGCAAGGCAAGGAAAGGGTAACGCAAGGCAAAGCACGGTGAGGCAAGACAAGGCAAATGCACGACAACGCACGGCTAGGCAATGCACGGCAAGGCAAGGAAAGGGTAACTCAAGGCAAGGCACGGTCAGGCGAGGCAAGGCTAAGGCACGACAACGCAAGGCTAGGCAATGCACGGAAGGCAAGCAAAGAGTAACGGAAGGCAAGGAAGGCAAGGGAAAGCAGGGGAAGGCAAGGGTAACGAAAGGAACGGCACGGTAAGGGGAAACAAGGCTAAGGCACGACAACACAGGGCTAGGCAATGCAGGGCAAGGCAAGGAAACGGTAACGCAAGGCAAGGCACGGTTTGGGGAGGCAAAGCTAATGCACGACAACGCAAGGCTAGGCAGTGCACGGCTAGGCAAGGAAAGAGTAACGGAAGGAAAGGAAGGCAAGGCAAAGCAAGGCAAGGCAAGGAAAGGGTAACGCAAGGCAAGGCACGGTGAGGCAAGGCAAGGCTAATGCACGACAACGCACGGCTAGGCAATGCACGGCAAGGCAAGGAAAGGGTAACGCAAGGCAAGGCACGGTCAGGCGAGGCAAGGCTAAGGCACGACAACGCAAGGCTAGGCAATGCACGGAAGGCAAGCAAAGAGGAACGGAAGGCAAGGAAGGCTAGGGAAAGCAGGGAAAGGCAAGGGTAACGGAAGGAACGGCACGGTAAGGGCAAACAAGACTAAGGCACGACAACACAGGGCTAGGCAATGCAGGGCAAGGCAAGGAAATGGTAACGCAAGGCAAGGCACGGTTTGGGGAGGCAAAGCTAATGCACGACAACGCAAGGCTAGGCAGTGCACGGCTAGGCAAGGAAAGAGTAACGGAAGGAAAGGAAGGCAAGGCAAAGCAAGGCAAGGCAAGTGTAACAAAAGGCAAGGCACGGCAAGGGGAAACAAGGCTAAGGAACGGCAACGCACGGCTACGCAATGCACGGCCAGGCAAGGAAAGGGTAACGCAAGGCAAGGCACGGTAAGGCAAGACAAGGCTAATGCACGACAACGCACGGCTAGGCAATGCACGGCCAGGCAAGGAAAGGGTAACGCAAGGCAAGGCACGGTGAGGCAAGGCAAGGCAAATGCACGACAACGCACGGCTAGGCAATGCACGGCAAGGCAAGGAAAGGGTAACGCAAGGCAAGGTACGGTCAGGCGAGGCAAGGCTAAGGCACGACAACGCAAGGCTAGGCAATGAACGGAAGGCAAGCAAAGAATAACGGAAGGCAAGGAAGGCAAGGGAAAGCAAGGGAAGGCAAGGGCAACGAAAGGAACGGCACGGTAAGGGGAAACAAAGCTTAGGCACGACAATGCAGGGCTAGGCAATGCACGGGAAGGCAAGGAAAGGGTAACGCAAGGCAAAGCACGGTGAGGCAAGACAAGGCAAATGCACGACAACGCACGGCTAGGCAATGCACGGCAAGGCAAGGAAAGGGTAACACAAGGCAAGGCACGGTCAGGCGAGGCAAGGCTAAGGCACGACAACGCAACCTAGGCAATAAACGGAAGGCAAGCAAAGAGTAACGGAAGGCAAGGAAGGCAAGGGAAAGCAGGGGAAGGCAAGGGTAACGGAAGGAACGGCACGGTAAGGGGAAACAAGGCTAAGGCACGACAACGCAGGGCTAGCCAATGCACGGCAAGGAAAGGAAAGGGTAACGCAAGGCAAGGGACCGTTACGCGAGGCAAGGCTAAGGCACGACAACGCAAGGCTAGGCAATGCACGGAAGGCAAGCAAAGAGTAACGGAAGGCAAGGAAGGCAAGGGAAAGCAAGGCAAGGCAAGGGTAACGGAAGGAACGGCACGGTAAGGGGAAACAAGGCTAAGGCACGACAACGCACGGCTAGGCAATGCACGGCAAGGTAAGGAAAGGGTAACGCAAGGCAAGGCACTGTCAGGCGAGGCAAGGCTAAGGCACGACAACGCAAGGCTAGGCAATGCACGGAAGGAAAGCAAAGAGTAACGGAAGGCAATGAAAGGAAGGGAAAGCAAGGCAAGGTAAGGGTAACGCAAGGCAAGGCACGGTGAGGCAAGGCAAGGCTGATGCACAACAACGCACGGCTAGGCAATGCACGGCAAGGCAAGGAAAGGGTAACGCAAGGCAAGGCACGGTAAGGCGCGGCAAGGCTAAGGCACGACAACGCAACCTAGGCAATAAACGGAAGGCAAGCAAAGAGTAACGGAAGGCAAGGAAGGCAAGGGAAAGCAGGGGAAGGCAAGGGTAACGGAAGGAACGGCACGGTAAGGGGAAACAAGGCTAAGGCACGACAACGCAGGGCTAGCCAATGCACGGCAAGGAAAGGAAAGGGTAACGCAAGGCAAGGCACCGTTACGCGAGGCAAGGCTAAGGCACGACAACGCAAGGCTAGGCAATGCACTGAAGGCAAGCAAAGAGTAACGGAAGGCAAGGAAGGCAAGGGAAAGCAAGGCAAGGCAAGGCAAGGGTAACGGAAGGAACGGCACGGCAAAGGGAAACAAGGCTAAGGCACGGCAACGCACGGCTAGGCAATGCACGGCCAGGCAAGGAAAGGGTAACGCAAGGCAAGGCACTGTCAGGCGAGGCAAGGCTAAGGCACGACAACGCAAGACTAGGCAATGCACGGGAAGGAAAGGAAAGAGTAACGGAAGGCAAGGAATGCAAGGGAAAGCAAGGCAAGGCAAGGGTAACGCAAGGGAAGGCACGGTGAGGCAAGGCAAGGCTGATGCACGACAACGCACGGCTAGGCAATTCACGGCAAGGCAAGGAAAGGGTAACGCAAGGCAAGGCACGGTCAGGCGAGGCAAGGCTAAGGCACGACAACGCAAGGCTAGGCAATGCACGGAAGGCAAGCAAAGAGGAACGGAAGGCAAGGAAGGCTAGGGAAAGCAGGGAAAGGCAAGGGTAACGGAAGGAACGGCACGGTAAGGGCAAACAAGACTAAGGCACGACAACACAGGGCTAGGCAATGCAGGGCAAGGCAAGGAAATGGTAACGCAAGGCAAGGCACGGTTTGGGGAGGCAAAGCTAATGCACGACAACGCAAGGCTAGGCAGTGCACGGCTAGGCAAGGAAAGAGTAACGGAAGGAAAGGAAGGCAAGGCAAAGCAAGGCAAGGCAAGTGTAACAAAAGGCAAGGCACGGCAAGGGGAAACAAGGCTAAGGAACGGCAACGCACGGCTACGCAATGCAAGGCCAGGGAAGGAAAGGGTAACGCAAGGCAAGGCACGGTGAGGCAAGGCAAGGCAAATGCACGACAACGCACGGCTAGGCAATGCAGGGCAAGGCAATGAAAGGGTAACGCAAGGCAAGGCACGGTCAGGCGAGGCAAGGCTAAGGCACGACAACGCAAGGCTAGGCAATGAACGGAAGGCAAGCAAAGAATAACGGAAGGCAAGGAAGGCAAGGGAAAGCAAGGGAAGGCAAGGGCAACGAAAGGAACGGCACGGTAAGGGGAAACAAAGCTAAGGCACGACAATGCAGGGCTAGGCAATGCACGGCAAGGCAAGGAAAGGGTAACGCAAGGCAAAGCACGGTGAGGCAAGACAAGGCAAATGCACGACAACGCACGGCTAGGCAATGCACGGCAAGGCAAGGAAAGGGTAACACAAGGCAAGGCACGGTCAGGCGAGGCAAGGCCAAGGCACGACAACGCAACCTAGGCAATAAACGGAAGGCAAGCAAAGAGTAACGGAAGGCAAGGAAGGCAAGGGAAAGCAGGGGAAGGCAAGGGTAACGGAAGGAACGGCACGGTAAGGGGAAACAAGGCTAAGGCACGACAACGGAGGGCTAGCCAATGCACGGCAAGGAAAGGAAAGGGTAACGCAAGGCAAGGCACCGTTACGCGAGGCAAGGCTAAGGCACGACAACGCAAGGCTAGGCAATGCACGGAAGGCAAGCAAAGAGTAACGGAAGGCAAGGAAGGCAAGGGAAAGCAAGGCAAGGCAAGGGTAACGGAAGGAACGGCACGGCAAGGGGAAACAAGGCTAAGGCACGGCAACGCACGGCTAGGCAATGCACGGCAAGGCAAGGAAAGGGTAACGCAAGGCAAGTCACGGTCAGGCGAGGCAAGGCTAAGGCACGACAACGCAAGGCTAGGCAATGAACGGAAGGCAAGCAAAGAGTAACGGAAGGCAAGGAAGGCAAGGGAAAGCAAGGGAAGGCAAGGGCAACGAAAGGAACGGCACGGTAAGGGGAAACAAAGCTAAGGCACGACAATGCAGGGCTAGGCAATGCACGGCAAGGCAAGGAAAGGGTAACGCAAGGCAAAGCACGGTGAGGCAAGACAAGGCAAATGCACGACAACGCACGGCTAGGCAATGCACGGCAAGGCAAGGAAAGGGTAACTCAAGGCAAGGCACGGTCAGGCGAGGCAAGGCTAAGGCACGACAACGCAAGGCTAGGCAATGCACGGAAGGCAAGCAAAGAGTAACGGAAGGCAAGGAAGGCAAGGGAAAGCAGGGGAAGGCAAGGGTAACGAAAGGAACGGCACGGTAAGGGGAAACAAGGCTAAGGCACGACAACACAGGGCTAGGCAATGCAGGGCAAGGCAAGGAAAGGGTAACGCAAGGCAAGGCACGGTTCGGGGAGGAAGGCGAATGCACGACAACACAAGGCTAGGCAATGCACGGAAGGCAAGCAAAGAGTAACGGAAGGCAAGGAAGGCAAGGGAAAGCAAGGCAAGGCAAGGGTAACGGAAGGAACGGCACGGCAAGGGGAAACAAGGCTAAGGCACGGCAACGCACGGCTAGGCAATGCACGACAAGGCAAGGAAAGGGTAACGCAAGGCAAGGCACGGTCAGGCAAGGCAAGGCTAATGCACGACAACGCACGGCTAGGCAATGCACGGCAAGGCAAGGAAAGCGTAACGCAAGGCAAGGCACGGTCAGGCGAGGCAAGGCTAAGGCAAGACAACGCAAGGCTAGGCAATGCACGGCAAGGCAAGGAAAGGGTAACGCAAGGCAAGGCACGGTGAGGCAAGGCAAGGCTGATGCACGACGACGCACGGCTAGGCAATGCACGGCAAGGCAAGGAAAGGGTAACGCAAGGCAAGGCACGGTCAGGCGAGGCAAGGCTAAGGCACGACAACGCAAGGCTAGGCAATGCACGGAAGGCAAGCAAAGAGTAACGGAAGGCAAGGAAGGCAAGTGAAAGCAGGGGAAGGCAAGGGTAACGGAAGGAACGGCACGGTAAGGGGAAACAAGGCTATGGCACGACAACGCAGGGCTAGCCAATGCACGGCAAGGAAAGGAAAGGGTAACGCAAGGCAAGGCACCGTTACGCGAGGCAAGGCTAAGGCACGACAACGCAAGGCTAGGCAATGCACTGAAGGCAAGCAAAGAGTAACGGAAGGCAAGGAAGGCAAGGGAAAGCAAGGCAAGGCAAGGGTAACGGAAGGAACGGCACGGCAAAGGGAAACAAGGCTAAGGCACGGCAACGCACGGCTAGGCAATGCACGGCAAGGCAAGGAAAGGGTAACGCAAGGCAAGGCACTGTCAGGCGAGGCAAGGCTAATGCACGACAACGCAAGGCTAGGCAATGCACGGAAGGAAAGCAAAGAGTAACGGAAGGCAATGAAAGGAAGGGAAAGCAAGGCAAGGTAAGGGTAACGCAAGGGAATGCACGGTGAGGCAAGGCAAGGCTGATGCACGACAACGGACGGCTAGGCAATGCACGGCAAGGCAAGGAAAGGGTAACGCAAGGCAAGACAAGGTCAGGCGAGGCAAGGCTAAAGCACGACAACGCAAGGCTAGGCAATGCACGGAAGGCAAGCCAGGAGTAACGGAAGGCAAGGAAGGCAAGGGAAAACAAGGGCAAGGCAAGGGTAACGGAAGGAACGGCACGGTAAGGGCAAACAAGACTAAGGCACGACAACACAGGGCTAGGCAATGCAGGGCAAGGCAAGGAAATGGTAACGCAAGGCAAGGCACGGTTTGGGGAGGCAAAGCTAATGCACGACAACGCAAGGCTAGGCAGTGCACGGCTAGGCAAGGAAAGAGTAACGGAAGGAAAGGAAGGCAAGGCAAAGCAAGGCAAGGCAAGTGTAACAAAAGGCAAGGCACGGCAAGGGGAAACAAGGCTAAGGAACGGCAACGCACGGCTAGGCAATGCACGGCCAGGCAAGGAAAGGGTACCGCAAGGCAAGGCACGGTAAGGCAAGACAAGGCTAATGCACGACAACGCACGGCTAGGCAATGCACGGCTAGGCAAGGAAAGGGTAACGCAAGGCAAGGCACGGTCAGGCAAGGCAAGGCTAATGCACGACAACGCACGGCTAGGCAATGCACGGCAAGGCAAGGAAAGGGTAACGCAAGGCAAGGCACGGTCAGGCGAGGCAAGGCTAAGGCACGACAACGCAAGGCTAGGCAATGAACGGAAGGCAAGCAAAGAATAACGGAAGGCAAGGAAGGCAAGGGAAAGCAAGGGAAGGCAAGGGCAACGAAAGGAACGGCACGGTAAGGGGAAACAAAGCTAAGGCACGACAATGCAGGGCTAGGCAATGCACGGCAAGGCAAGGAAAGGGTAACGCAAAGCAAAGCACGGTGAGGCAAGACAAGGCAAATGCACGACAACGCACGGCTAGGCAATGCACGGCAAGGAAAGGAAAGGGTAACACAAGGCAAGGCACGGTCAGGCGAGGCAAGGCTAAGGCACGACAACGCAAGGCTAGGCAATAAACGGAAGGCAAGCAAAGAGTAACGGAAGGCAAGGAAGGCAAGGGAAAGCAGGGGAAGGCAAGGGTAACAGAAGGAACGGCACGGCAAGGGGAAACAAGGCTAAGGCACGGCAACGCACGGCTAGGCAATGCACGGCAAGGCAAGGAAAGGGTAACGCAAGGCAAGGCACTGTCAGGCGAGGCAAGGCTAAGGCACGACAACGCAAGGCTAGGCAATGCACGGAAGGAAAGCAAAGAGTAACGGAAGGCAATGAAAGGAAGGGAAAGCAAGGCAAGGTAAGGGTAACGCAAGGCAAGGCACGGTGAGGCAAGGCAAGGCTGATGCACGACAACGCACGGCTAGGCAATGCACGGCAAGGCAAGGAAAGGGTAACGCAAGGCAAGGCACGGTCAGGCGAGGCAAGGCTAAGGCACGACAACGCAAGGCTAGGCAATGCACGGAAGGCAAGCAAAGAGGAACTGAAGGCAAGGAAGGCTAGGGAAAGCAGGGAAAGGCAAGGGTAACGGAAGGAACGGCACGGTAAGGGCAAACAAGACTAAGGCACGACAACACAGGGCTAGGCAATGCAGGGCAAGGCAAGGAAATGGTAACGCAAGGTAAGGCACGGTTTGGGGAGGCAAAGCTAATGCACGACAACGCAAGGCTAGGCAGTGCACGGCTAGGCAAGGAAAGAGTAACGGAAGGAAAGGAAGGCAAGGCAAAGCAAGGCAAGGCAAGTGTAACAAAAGGCAAGGCACGGCAAGGGGAAACAGGGCTAAGGAACGGCAACGCACGGCTACGCAATGCACGGCCAGGCAAGGAAAGGGTAAAGCAAGGCAAGGCACGGTAAGGCAAGACAAGGCTAATGCACGACAACGCACTGCTAGGCAATGCACGGCCAGGCAAGGAAAGGGTAACGCAAGGCAAAGCACGGTGAGGCAAGACAAGGCAAATGCACGACAACGTACGGCTAGGCAATGCACGGCAAGGCAAGGAAAGGGTAACTCAAGGCAAGGCACGGTCAGGCGAGGCAAGGCTAAGGCACGAGAACGCAAGGCTAGGCAATGCACGGAAGGCAAGCAAAGAGTAACGGAAGGCAAGGAAGGCAAGGGAAAGCAGGGGAAGGCAAGTGTAACAAAAGGCACGGCACGGTAAGGGGAAACAAGGCTAAGGCACGACAACACAGGGCTAGGCAATGCAGGGCAAGGCAAGGAAAGGGTAACGCAAGGCAAGGCACGGTTTGGGGAGGAAGGCGAATGCACGGAAGGCAAGCAAAGAGTAACGGAAGGCAAGGAAGGCAAGGGAAAGCAAGGCAAGGGTAACAGAAGGAACGGCACGGCAAGGGGAAACAAGGCTAAGGCACGACAACGCACGGCTAGGCAATGCACGACAAGGCAAGGAAAGGGTAACGCAAGGCAAGGCACGGTGAGGCAAGGCAAGGCTAATGCACGACAACGCACGGCTAGGCAATGCACGGCAAGGCAAGGAAAGGGTAACGCAAGGCAAGGCACGGTCAGGCGAGGCAAGGCTAAGGCACGACAACGCAAGGCTAGGCAATGCACGGCAAGGCAAGGAAAGGGTAACGCAAGGCAAGGCACGGTGAGGCAAGGCAAGGCTAATGCACGACAACGCACGGCTAGGCAATGCACGGAAGGCAAGCAAAGAGGAACGGAAGGCAAGGAAGGCTAGGGAAAGCAGGGAAAGGCAAGGGTAACGGAAGGAACGGCACGGTAAGGGCAAACAAGACTAAGGCACGACAACACAGGGCTAGGCAATGCAGGGCAAGGCAAGGAAATGGTAACGCAAGGCAAGGCACGGTTTGGGGAGGCAAAGCTAATGCACGACAACGCAAGGCTAGGCAGTGCACGGCTAGGCAAGGAAAGAGTAACGGAAGGAAGGAAGGCAAGGCAAAGCAAGGCAAGGCAAGTGTAACAAAAGGCAAGGCACGGCAAGGGGAAACAAGGCTAAGGAACGGCAACGCACGGCTAGGCAATGCACGGCCAGGCAAGGAAAGGGTAACGCAAGGCAAGGCACGGTAAGGCAAGACAAGGCTAATGCACGACAACGCACGGCTAGGCAATGCACGGCCAGGCAAGGAAAGGGTAACGCAAGGCAAGGCACGGTGAGGCAAGGCAAGGCAAATGCACGACAACGCACGGCTAGGCAATGCACGGCAAGGCAAGGAAAGGGTAACGCAAGGCAAGGCACGGTCAGGCGAGGCAAGGCTAAGGCACGACAACGAAAGGCTAGGCAATGAACGGAAGGCAAGCAAAGAATAACGGAAGGCAAGGAAGGCAAGGGAAAGCAAGGGAAGGCAAGGGCAACGAAAGGAACGGCACGGTAAGGGGAAACAAAGCTAAGGCACGACAATGCAGGGCTAGGCAATGCACGGCAAGGCAAGGAAAGGGTAACGCAAGGCAAAGCACGGTGAGGCAAGACAAGGCAAATGCACGACAACGCACGGCTAGGCAATGCACGGCAAGGCAAGGAAAGGGTAACACAAGGCAAGGCACGGTCAGGCGAGGCAAGGCTAAGGCACGACAACGCAACCTAGGCAATGCACGGAAGGCAAGCAAAGAGGAACGGAAGGCAAGGAAGGATAGGGAAAGCAGGGAAAGGCAAGGGTAACGGAAGGAACGGCACGGTAAGGGCAAACAAGACTAAGGCACGACAACACAGGGCTAGGCAATGCAGGGCAAGGCAAGGAAATGGTAACGCAAGGCAAGGCACGGTTTGGGGAGGCAAAGCTAATGCACGACAACGCAAGGCTAGGCAGTGCACGGCTAGGCAAGGAAAGAGTAACGGAAGGAAAGGAAGGCAAGGCAAAGCAAGGCAAGGCAAGTGTAACAAAAGGCAAGGCACGGCAAGGGGAAACAAGGCTAAGGAACGGCAACGCACGGCTACGCAATGCACGGCCAGGCAAGGAAAGGGTAAAGCAAGGCAAGGCACGGTAAGGCAAGACAAGGCTAATGCACGACAACGCACGGCTAGGCAATGCACGGCCAGGCAAGGAAAGGGTAACGCAAGGCAAGGCACGGTGAGGCAAGGCAAGGCAAATGCACGACAACGCACGGCTAGGCAATGCACGGCAAGGCAAGGAAAGGGTAACGCAAGGCAAGGCACGGTCAGGCGAGGCAAGGCTAAGGCACGACAACGCAAGGCTAGGCAATGAAAGGAAGGCAAGCAAAGAATAACGGAAGGCAAGGAAGGCAAGGGAAAGCAAGGGAAGGGAAGGGCAACGAAAGGAACGGCACGGTAAGGGGAAACAAAGCTAAGGCACGACAAAGCAGGGCTAGGCAATGCACGGCAAGGCAAGGAAAGGGTAACGCAAGGCAAAGCACGGTGAGGCAAGGCAAGGCAAATGCACGACAACGCACGGCTAGGCAATGCACGGCAAGGCAAGGAAAGGGTAACACAAGGCAAGGCACGGTCAGGCGAGGCAAGGCTAAGGCACGACAACGCAAGGCTAGGCAATGCACGGAAGGCAAGCAAAGAGTAACGGAAGGCAAGGAAGGCAAGGGAAAGCAGGGGAAGGGAAGGGTAAAGAAAGGAACGGCACGGTAAGGGGAAACAAGGCTAAGGCACGACAACACAGGGCTAGGCAATGCATAGCAAGAAAAGGAAAGGGTAACGAAAGGCAAGGCACGGTTCGGGGAGGAAGGCGAATGCACGACAACGCAAGGCTAGGCAATGCACGGAAGGCAAGCAAAGAGTAACGGAAGGCAAGGAAGGCAAGGGAAAGCAAGGCAAGGCAAGGGTAACAGAAGGAACGGCACGGCAAGGGGAAACAAGGCTAAGGCACGGCAACGCATGGCTAGGCAATGCACGACAAGGCAAGGAAAGGGTAACGCAAGGCAAGGCACGGTGAGGCAAGGCAAGGCTGATGCACGACAACGCACGGCTAGGCAATGCACGGCAAGGCAAGGAAAGGGTAACGCAAGGCAAGGCACGGTCAGGCGAGGCAAGGCTAAGGCAAGACAACGCAAGGCTAGGCAATGCACGGCAAGGCAAGGAAAGGGTAACGCAAGGCAAGGCACGGTGAGGCAAGGCAAGGCTGATGCACGACAACGCACGGCTAGGCAATGCACGGCAAGGCACGAAAGGGTAACGCAAGGCAAGGCACGGTCAGGCGAGGCAAGGCTAAGGCACGACAACACAAGGCTAGGCAATGCACGGCAAGGCAAGGAAAGGGTAAAGCAAGGCAAGGCACGGTAAGGCGCGGCAAGGCTAAGGCACGACAACGCAACCTAGGCAATAAACGGAAGGCAAGCAAAGAGTAACGGAAGGCAAGGAAGGCAAGTGAAAGCAGGGGAAGGCAAGGGTAACGGAAGGAACGGCACGGTAAGGGGAAACAAGGCTAAGGCACGACAACGCAGGGCTAGCCAATGCACGGCAAGGAAAGGAAAGGGTAACGCAAGGCAAGGCACCGTTACGCGATGCAAGGCTAAGGCACGACAACGCAAGGCTAGGCAATGCACGGAAGGCAAGCAAAGAGTAACGGAAGGCAAGGAAGGCAAGGGAAAGCAAGGCAAGGCAAGGGTAACGGAAGGAACGGCACGGCAAGGGGAAACAAGGCTAAGGCACGGCAACGCACGGCTAGGCAATGCACGGCAAGGCAAGGAAAGGGTAACGCAAGGCAAGGCACTGTCAGGCGAGGCAAGGCTAAGGCACGACAACGCAAGGCTAGGCAATGCACGGAAGGAAAGCAGAGTAACGGAAGGCAATGAAAGGAAGGGAAAGCAAGGCAAGGTAAGGGTAACGCAAGGCAAGGCACGGTGAGGCAAGGCAAGGCTGATGCACGACAACGCACGGCTAGGCAATTCACGGCAAGGCAAGGAAAGGGTAACGCAAGGCAAGGCACGGTCAGGCGAGGCAAGGCTAAGGCACGACAACGCAAGGCTAGGCAATGCACGGAAGGCAAGCAAAGAGGAACGGAAGGCAAGGAAGGCTAGGGAAAGCAGGGAAAGGCAAGGGTAACGGAAGGAACGGCACGGTAAGGGCAAACAAGACTAAGGCACGACAACACAGGGCTAGGCAATGCAGGGCAAGGCAAGGAAGGCAAAGCTAATGCACGACAACGCAAGGCTAGGCAGTGCACGGCTAGGCAAGGAAAGAGTAACGGAAGGAAAGGAAGGCAAGGCAAAGCAAGGCAAGGCAAGTGTAACAAAAGGCAAGGCACGGCAAGGGGAAACAAGGCTAAGGAACGGCAACGCACGGCTACGCAATGCACGGCCAGGCAAGGAAAGGGTAACGCAAGGCAAGGCACGGTAAGGCAAGACAAGGCTAATGCACGACAACGCACGGCTAGGCAATGCACGGCCAGGCAAGGAAAGGGTAACGCAAGGCAAGGCACGGTGAGGCAAGGCAAGGCAAATGCACGACAACGCACGGCTAGGCAATGCACGGCAAGGCAAGGAAAGGGTAACGCAAGGCAAGGCACGGTCAGGCGAGGCAAGGCTAAGGCACGACAACGCAACCTAGGCAATAAACGGAAGGCAAGCAAAGAATAACGGAAGGCAAGGAAGGCAAGGGAAAGCAGGGGAAGGCAAGGGTAACGGAAGGAACGGCACGGTAAGGGGAAACAAGGCTAAGGTACGACAACGCAGGGCTAGCCAATGCACGGCAAGGAAAGGAAATGGTAACGCAAGGCAAGGCACGGTTACGCGAGGCAAGGCTAAGGCACGACAACGCAAGGCTAGGCAATGCACGGAAGGCAAGCAAAGAGTAACGGAAGGCAAGGAAGGCAAGGGAACGCAAGGCAAGGCAAGGGTAACGGAAGGAACGGCACGGCAAGGGGAAACAAGGCTAAGGCACGACAACGCAAGGCTAGGCAATGCACGGCAAGGCAAGGTAAGGGTAACGCAAGGCAAGGCACGGTGAGGCAAGGCAAGGCTGATGCACGACAACGCACGGCTAGGCAATGCACGGCAAGGCAAGGAAAGAGGAACGGAAGGCAAGGAAGGCTAGGGAAAGCAGGGAAAGGCAAGGGTAACGGAAGGAACGGCACGGTAAGGGCAAACAAGACTAAGACACGACAACACAGGGCTAGGCAATGTAGGGCAAGGCAAGGAAATGGTAACGCAAGGCAAGGCACGGTTTGGGGAGGCAAAGCTAATGCACGACAACGCAAGGCTAGGCAGTGCACGGCTAGGCAAGGAAAGAGTAACGGAAGGAAAGGAAGGCAAGGCAAAGCAAGGCAAGGCAAGTGTAACAAAAGGCAAGGCACGGCAAGGGGAAACAAGGCTAAGGCACGGCAACGCACGGCTAGGCAATGCACGGCCAGGCAAGGAAAGGGTAAAGCAAGGCAAGGCACGGTGAGGCAAGGCAAGGCAAATGCACGACAACGCACGGCTAGGCAATGCACGGCAAGGCAAGGAAAGGGTAACGCAAGGCAAGGCACGGTCAGGCGAGGCAAGGCTAAGGCACGACAACGCAAGGCTAGGCAATGAACGGAAGGCAAGCAAAGAGTAACGGAAGGCAAGGAAGGCAAGGGAAAGCAAGGGAAGGCAAGGGCAACGAAAGGAACGGCACGGTAAGGGGAAACAAATCTAAGGCACGACAATGCAGGGCTAGGCAATGCACGGCAAGGCAAGGAAAGGGTAACGCAAGGCAAAGCACGGTGAGGCAAGACAAGGCAAATGCACGACAACGCACGGCTAGGCAATGCACGGCAAGGTAAGGAAAGGGTAACTCAAGGCAAGGCACGGTCAGGCGAGGCAAGGCTAAGGCACGACAACGCAAGGCTAGGCAATGCACGGAAGGCAAGCAAAGAGTAACGGAAGGCAAGGAAGGCAAGGGAAAGCAGGGGAAGGCAAGGGTAACGAAAGGAACGGCACGGTAAGGGGAAACAATTCTAAGGCACGACAACACAGGGCTAGGCAATGCAGGGCAAGGCAAGGAAAGGGTATCGCAAGGCAAGGCACGGTTTGGGGAGGCAAAGCTAATGCACGACAACGCAAGGCTAGGCAGTGCACGACTAGGCAAGGAAAGAGTAACGGAAGGAAAGGAAGGCAAGGCAAAGCAAGGCAAGGCAAGTGTAACAAAAGGCAAGGCACGGCAAGGGGAAACAAGGCTAAGGAACGGCAACGCACGGCTACGCAATGCACGGCCAGGCAAGGAAAGGGTAACGCAAGGCACGGCACGGTAAGGCAAGACAAGGCTAATGCACGACAACGCACGGCTAGGCAATGCACGGCCTGGCAAGGAAAGGGTAACGCAAGGCAAGGCACGGTGAGGCAAGGCAAGGCTAATGCACGACAACGCACGGCTAGGCAATGCACGGCAAGGCAAGGAAAGGGTAACGCAAGGCAAGGCACGGTGAGGCAAGGCAAGGCTGATGCACGAAAACGCACGGCTAGGCAATTCACGGCAAGGCAAGGAAAGGGTAACGCAAGGCAAGTCACGGTCAGGCGAGGCAAGGCTAAGGCACGACAACGCAAGGCTAGGCAATGCACGGAAGGCAAGCAAAGAGGAACGGAAGGCAAGGAAGGATAGGGAAAGCAGGGAAAGGCAAGGGTAACGGAAGGAACGGCACGGTAAGGGCAAACAAGACTAAGGCACGACAACACAGGGCTAGGCAATGCAGGGCAAGGCAAGGAAATGGTAACGCAAGGCAAGGCACGGTTTGGGGAGGCAAAGCTAATGCACGACAACGCAAGGCTAGGCAGTGCACGGCTAGGCAAGGAAAGAGTAACGGAAGGAAAGGAAGGCAAGGCAAAGCAAGGCAAGGCAAGTGTAACAAAAGGCAAGGCACGGCAAGGGGAAACAAGGCTAAGGAACGGCAACGCACGGCTACGCAATGCACGGCCAGGCAAGGAAAGGGTAAAGCAAGGCAAGGCACGGTAAGGCAAGACAAGGCTAATGCACGACAACGCACGGCTAGGCAATGCACGGCCAGGCAAGGAAAGGGTAACGCAAGGCAAGGCACGGTGAGGCAAGGCAAGGCAAATGCACGACAACGCACGGCTAGGCAATGCACGGCAAGGCAAGGAAAGGGTAACGCAAGGCAAGGCACGGTCAGGCGAGGCAAGGCTAAGGCACGACAACGCAAGGCTAGGCAATGAAAGGAAGGCAAGCAAAGAATAACGGAAGGCAAGGAAGGCAAGGGAAAGCAAGGGAAGGGAAGGGCAACGAAAGGAACGGCACGGTAAGGGGAAACAAAGCTAAGGCACGACAATGCAGGGCTAGGCAATGCACGGCAAGGCAAGGAAAGGGTAACGCAAGGCAAAGCACGGTGAGGCAAGACAAGGCAAATGCACGACAACGCACGGCTAGGCAATGCACGGCAAGGCAAGGAAAGGGTAACACAAGGCAAGGCACGGTCAGGCGAGGCAAGGCTAAGGCACGACAACGCAAGGCTAGGCAATGCACGGAAGGCAAGCAAAGAGTAACGGAAGGCAAGGAAGGCAAGGGAAAGCAGGGGAAGGGAAGGGTAACGAAAGGAACGGCACGGTAAGGGGAAACAAGGCTAAGGCACGACAACACAGGGCTAGGCAATGCAGGGCAAGGCACGGTTTGGGGAGGCAAAGCTAATGCACGACAACGCAAGGCTAGGCAGTGCACGGCTAGGCAAGGAAAGAGTAACGGAAGGAAAGGAAGGCAAGGCAAAGCAAGGCAAGGCAAGTGTAACAAAAGGCAAGGCACGGCAAGGGGAAACAAGGCTAAGGAACGGCAACGCACGGCTACGCAATGCACGGCCAGGCAAGGAAAGGGTAACGCAAGGCAAGGCACGGTAAGGCAAGACAAGGCTAATGCACGACAACGCACGGCTAGGCAATGCACGGCCAGGCAAGGAAAGGGTAACGCAAGGCAAGGCACGGTGAGGCAAGGCAAGGCAAATGCACGACAACGCACGGCTAGGCAATGCACGGCAAGGCAAGGAAAGGGTAACGCAAGGCAAGGCACGGTCAGGCGAGGCAAGGCTAAGGCACGACAACGCAACCTAGGCAATAAACGGAAGGCAAGCAAAGAATAACGGAAGGCAAGGAAGGCAAGGGAAAGCAGGGGAAGGCAAGGGTAACGGAAGGAACGGCACGGTAAGGGGAAACAAGGCTAAGGTACGACAACGCAGGGCTAGCCAATGCACGGCAAGGAAAGGAAAGGGTAACGCAAGGCAAGGCACCGTTACGCGAGGCAAGGCTAAGGCACGACAACGCAAGGCTAGGCAATGAACGGAAGGCAAGCAAAGAGTAACGGAAGGCAAGGAAGGCAAGGGAAAGCAAGGTAAGGCAAGGGCAACGAAAGGAACGGCACGGTAAGGGGAAACAAAGCTAAGCCACGACAATGCAGGGCTAGGCAATGCACGGCAAGGCAAGGAAAGGGTAACGCAAGGCAAAGCACGGTGAGGCAAGACAAGGCAAATGCACGACAACGCACGGCTAGGCAATGCACGGCAAGGCAAGGAAAGGGTAACTCAAAGCAAGGCACGGTCAGGCGAGGCAAGGCTAAGGCACGACAACGCAAGGCTAGGCAATGCACGGAAGGCAAGCAAAGAGTTACGGAAGGCAAGTAGGCAAGGGAAAGCAGGGGAAGGCAAGGGTAACGAAAGGAACGGCACGGTAAGGGGAAACAAGGCTAAGGCACGACAACACAGGGCTAGGCAATGCAGGGCAAGGCAAGGAAACGGTAACGCAAGGCAAGTCACGGTTTGGGGAGGCAAGGCTAATGCACGACAACGCAAGGCTAGGCAGTGCACGGCTAGGCAAGGAAAGAGTAACGGAAGGAAAGGAAGGCAAGGCAAAGCAAGGCAAGGCAAGTGTAACAAAAGGCAAGGCACGGCAAGGGGAAACAAGGCTAAGGAACGGCAACGCACGGCTACGCAATGCACGGCCAGGCAAGGAAAGGGTAAAGCAAGGCAAGGCACGGTAAGGCAAGACAAGGCTAATGCACGACAACGCACGGCTAGGCAATGCACGGCCAGGCAAGGAAAGGGTAACGCAAGGCAAGGCACGGTCAGGCGAGGCAAGGCTAAGGCACGACAACGCAAGGCTAGGCAATGCACGGAAGGCAAGCAAAGAGTAACGGAAGGCAAGGTAGGCAAGGGAAAGCAGGGGAAGGCAAGGGTAACGGAAGGAACGGCACGGTAAGGGGAAACAAGGCTAAGGCACGACAACACAGGGCTAGGCAAGGCAGGGCAAGGCAAGGAAATGGTAACGCAAGGCAAGGCACGGTTTGGGGAGGCAAGGCTAATGCACGACAACGCAAGGCTAGGCAATGCACGGCTAGGCAAGGAAAGAGTAACGGAAGGCAAGGAAGGCAAGGGAAAGCAAGGCAAGGCAAGGGTAACAGAAGGAACGGCACGGCAAGGGGAAACAAGGCTAAGGCACGGCAACGCACGGCTAGGCAATGCACGACAAGGCAAGGAAAGGGTAACGCAAGGCAAGGCACGGTGAGGCAAGGCAAGGCTGATGCACGACAACGCACGGCTAGGCAATGCACGGCAAGGCAAGGAAAGGGTAACGCAAGGCAAGGCACGGTCAGGCGAGGCAAGGCTAAGGCAAGACAACGCAAGGCTAGGCAATGCACGGCAAGGCAAGGAAAGGGTAACGCAAGGCAAGGCACGGTGAGGCAAGGCAAGGCTGATGCACGACAACGCACGGCTAGGCAATGCACGGCAAGGCACGAAAGGGTAACGCAAGGCAAGGCACGGTCAGGCGAGGCAAGGCTAAGGCACGACAACGCAAGGCTAGGCAATGCACGGCAAGGCAAGGAAAGGGTAACGCAAGGCAAGGCACGGTAAGGCGCGGCAAGGCTAAGGCACGACAACGCAACCTAGGCAATAAACGGAAGGCAAGCAAAGAGTAACGGAAGGCAAGGAAGGCAAGTGAAAGCAGGGGAAGGCAAGGGTAACGGAAGGAACGGCACGGTAAGGGGAAACAAGGCTAAGGCACGACAACGCAGGGCTAGGCAATGCACGGAAGGCAAGCAAAGAGTAACGGAAGGCAAGGAAGGCAAGGGAAAGCAAGGCAATGCAAGGGTAACGGAAGGAACGGCACGGCAAGGGGAAACAAGGCTAAGGCACGACAACGCACGGCTAGGCAATGCACGGCAAGGCAAGGATAGGGTAACGCAAGGCAAGGCACTGTCAGGCGAGGCAAGGCTAAGGCACGACAACGCAAGGCTAGGCAATGCACGGAAGGAAAGCAGAGTAACGGAAGGCATTGAAAGGAAGGGAAAGCAAGGCAAGGTAAGGGTAACGCAAGGCAAGGCACGGTGAGGCAAGGCAAGGCTGATGCACGACAACGCACGGCTAGGCAATTCACGGCAAGGCAAGGAAAGGGTAACGCAAGGCAAGGCACGGTCAGGCGAGGCAAGGCTAAGGCACGACAACGCAAGGCTAGGCAATGCACGGAAGGCAAGCAAAGAGGAACGGAAGGCAAGGAAGGCTAGGGAAAGCAGGGAAAGGCAAGGGTAACGGAAGGAACGGCACGGTAAGGGCAAACAAGACTAAGGCACGACAACACAGGGCTAGGCAATGCAGGGCAAGGGGTCAGGCAAAGCTAATGCACGACAACGCAAGGCTAGGCAGTGCACGGCTAGGCAAGGAAAGAGTAACGGAAGGAAAGGAAGGCAAGGCAAAGCAAGGCAAGGCAAGTGTAACAAAAGGCAAGGCACGGCAAGGGGAAACAAGGCTAAGGAACGGCAACGCACGGCTACGCAATGCACGGCCAGGCAAGGAAAGGGTAACGCAAGGCAAGGCACGGTAAGGCAAGACAAGGCTAATGCAGGACAACGCACGGCTAGGCAATGCACGACCAGGCAAGGAAAGGGTAACGCAAGGCAAGGCACGGTGAGGCAAGGCAAGGCAAATGCACGACAACGCACGGCTAGGCAATGCACGGCAAGGCAAGGAAAGGGTAACGCAAGGCAAGGCACGGTCAGGCGAGGCAAGGCTAAGGCACGACAACGCAACCTAGGCAATAAACGGAAGGCAAGCAAAGAATAACGGAAGGCAAGGAAGGCAAGGGAAAGCAGGGGAAGGCAAGGGTAACGGAAGGAACGGCACGGTAAGGGGAAACAAGGCTAAGGTACGACAACGCAGGGCTAGCCAATGCACGGCAAGGAAAGGAAAGGGTAACGCAAGGCAAGGCACCGTTACGCGAGGCAAGGCTAAGGCACGATAACGCAAGGCCAGGCAATGCACGGAAGGCAAGCAAAGAGTAACGGAAGGCAAGGAAGGCAAGGGAACGCAAGGCAAGGCAAGGGTAACGGAAGGAACGGCACGGTAAGGGGAAACAAGCCTAAGGCACGGCAACGCACGGCTATGCAATGCACGGACAGGCAAGGAAAGGGTAACGCAAGGAAAGGCACTGTCAGGCGAGGCAAGGCTAAGGCACGACAACGCAAGGCTAGGCAATGCACGGAAGGAAAGCAAAGAGTAACGGAAGGCAATGAAAGGAAGGGAAAGCAAGGCAAGGTAAGGGTAACGCAAGGCAAGGCACGGTGAGGCAAGTCAAGGCTGATGCACGACAACGCACGGCTAGGCAATTCACGGCAAGGCAAGGAAAGGGTAACGCAAGGCAAGGCACGGTCAGGCGAGGCAAGGCTAAGGCACGACAACGCAAGGCTAGGCAATGCACGGAAGGCAAGCAAAGAGGAACGGAAGGCAAGGAAGGCTAGGGAAAGCAGGGAAAGGCAAGGCTAACGGAAGGAACGGCACGGTAAGGGCAAACAAGACTAAGACACGACAACACAGGGCTAGGCAATGTAGGGCAAGGCAAGGAAATGGTAACGCAAGGCAAGGCACGGTTTGGGGAGGCAAAGCTAATGCACGACAACGCAAGGCTAGGCAGTGCACGGCTAGGCAAGGAAAGAGTAACGGAAGGAAAGGAAGGCAAGGCAAAGCAAGGCAAGGCAAGTGTAACAAAAGGCAAGGCACGGCAAGGGGAAACAAGGCTAAGGAACGGCAACGCACGGCTACGCAATGCACGGCCAGGCAAGGAAAGGGTAAAGCAAGGCAAGGCACGGTAAGGCAAGACAAGGCTAATGCACGACAACGCACGGCTAGGCAATGCACGGCAAGGCAAGGAAAGGGTAACGCAAGGCAAGGCACGGTCAGGCGAGGCAAGGCTAAGGCACGACAACGCAAGGCTAGGCAATGAACGGAAGGCAAGCAAAGAGTAACGGAAGGCAAGGAAGGCAAGGGAAAGCAAGGGAAGGCAAGGGCAACGAAAGGAACGGCACGGTAAGGGGAAACAAAGCTAAGGCACGACAATGCAGGGCTAGGCAATGCACGGCAAGGCAAGGAAAGGGTAACGCAAGGCAAAGCACGGTGAGGCAAGACAAGGCAAATGCACGACAACGCACGGCTAGGCAATGCACGGCAAGGCAAGGAAAGGGTAACTCAAGGCAAGGCACGGTCAGGCGAGGCAAGGCTAAGGCACGACAACGCAAGGCTAGGCAATGCACGGAAGGCAAGCAAAGAGTAACGGAAGGCAAGGAAGGCAAGGGAAAGCAGGGGAAGGCAAGGGTAACGAAAGGAACGGCACGGTAAGGGGAAACAAGGCTAAGGCACGACAACACAGGGCTAGGCAATGCAGGGCAAGGCAAGGAAAGGGTAACGCAAGGCAAGGCACGGTTTGGGGAGGCAAAGCTAATGCACGACAACGCAAGGCTAGGCAGTGCACGACTAGGCAAGGAAAGAGTAACGGAAGGAAAGGAAGGCAAGGCAAAGCAAGGCAAGGCAAGTGTAACAAAAGGCAAGGCACGGCAAGGGGAAACAAGGCTAAGGAACGGCAACGCACGGCTAGGCAATGCACGGCAAGGCAAGGAAAGGGTAACGGAAGGCACGGCACGGCAAGGGGAAACAAGGCTAAGGCACGACAACGCACGGCTAGGCAATGCACGGCAAGGCAAGGAAAGGGTAACGCAAGGCAAGGCACGGTGAGGCAAGGCAAGGCTAATGCACGACAACGCACGGCTAGGCAATGCACGGCAAGGCAAGGAAAGGGTAACGCAAGGCAAGTCACGGTCAGGCAAGGCAAGGCTAAGGCACGACAACGCAAGGCTAGGCAATGAACGGAAGGCAAGCAAAGAGTTAAAGAAGGCAAGGAAGGCAAGGGAAAGCAGGGGAAGGCAAGGGTAACGAAAGGAACGGCACGGCAAGGGGAAACAAGGCTAAGGCACGACAACACAGGGCTAGGCAATGCAGGGCAAGGCAAGGAAAGGGTAACGCAAGGCAAGTCACGGTTTGGGGAGGAAGGCGAATGCACGACAACGCAAGGCTAGGCAATGCACGGAAGGCAAGCAAAGAGTAACGGAAGGCAAGGAAGGCAAGGGAAAGCAAGGCAAGGCAAGGGTAACGGAAGGAACGGCACGGCAACGCAAGGCTAGGCAATGCACGGCAAGGCAAGGAAAGGGTAACGCAAGGCAAGGCACGGTCAGGCAAGGCAAGGCAAATGCACGACAACGCACGGCTAGGCAATGCACGGCAAGGCAAGGAAAGTGTAACGCAAGGCAAGGCACGGTCAGGCGAGGCAAGGCTAAGGCAAGACAACGCAAGGCTAGGCAATGCACGGCAAGGCAAGGAAAGGGTAACGCAAGGCAAGGCACGGTGAGGCAAGGCAAGGCTGATGCACGACAACGCACGGCTAGGCAATGCACGGCAAGGCAAGGAAAGGGTAACGCAAGGCAAGGCACGGTCAGGCGAGGCAAGGCTAAGGCACGACAACACAAGGCTAGGCAATGCACGGCAAGGCAAGGAAAGGGTAACGCAAGGCAAGGCACGGTAAGGCGCGGCAAGGCTAAGGCACGACAACGCAACCTAGGCAATAAACGGAAGGCAAGCAAAGAGTAACGGAAGGCAAGGAAGGCAAGGGAAAACAGGGGAAGGCAAGGGTAACGGAAGGAACGGCACGGTAAGGGGAAACAAGGCTAAGGCACGACAACGCAGGGCTAGCCAATGCACGGCAAGGAAAGGAAAGGGTAACGCAAGGCAAGGCACCGTTACGCGAGGCAAGGCTAAGGCACGACAACGCAAGGCTAGGCAATGCACGGAAGGAAAGCAAGGAGTAACGGAAGGCAATGAAAGGAAGGGAAAGCAAGGCAAGGTAAGGGTAACGCAAGGCAAGGCACTGTGAGGCAAGGCAAGGCTGATGCACGACAACGCACGGCTAGGCAATTCACGGCAAGGCAAGGAAAGGGTAACGCAAGGCAAGGCACGGTCAGGCGAGGCAAGGCTAAGGCACGACAACGCAAGGCTAGGCAATGCACGGAAGGCAAGCAAAGAGGAACGGAAGGCAAGGAAGGCTAGGGAAAGCAGGGAAAGGCAAGGGTAACGGAAGGAACGGCACGGTAAGGGGAAACAAGACTAAGGCACGACAACACAGGGCTAGGCAATGCAGGGCAAGGCACGGTTTGGGGAGGCAAAGCTAATGCACGACAACGCAAGGCTAGGCAGTGCACGGCTAGGCAAGGAAAGAGTAACGGAAGGAAAGGAAGGCAAGGCAAAGCAAGGCAAGGCAAGTGTAACAAAAGGCAAGGCACGGCAAGGGGAAACAAGGCTAAGGAACGGCAACGCACGGCTACGCAATGCACGGCCAGGCAATGAAAGGGTAAAGCAAGGCAAGGCACGGTAAGGCAAGACAAGGCTAATGCACGACAACGCACGGCTAGGCAATGCACGGCCAGGCAAGGAAAGGGTAACGCAAGGCAAGGCACGGTGAGGCAAGGCAAGGCAAATGCACGACAACGCACGGCTAGGCAATGCACGGCAAGGCAAGGAAAGGGTAACGCAAGGCAAGGCACGGTCAGGCGAGGCAAGGCTAAGGCACGACAACGCAAGGCTAGGCAATGAAAGGAAGGCAAGCAAAGAATAACGGAAGGCAAGGAAGGCAAGGGAAAGCAAGGGAAGGGAAGGGCAACGAAAGGAACGGCACGGTAAGGGGAAACAAAGCTAAGGCACGACAATGCAGGGCTAGGCAATGCACGGCAAGGCAAGGAAAGGGTAACGCAAGGCAAAGCACGGTGAGGCAAGACAAGGCAAATGCACGACAACGCACGGCTAGGCAATGCACGGCAAGGCAAGGAAAGGGTAACGCAAGGCAAGGCACGGTCAGGCGAGGCAAGGCTAAGGCAAGACAACGCAAGGCTAGGCAATGCACGGCAAGGCAAGGAAAGGGTAACGCAAGGCAAGGCACGGTGAGGCAAGGCAAGGCTGATGCACGACAACGCACGGCTAGGCAATGCACGGCAAGGCACGAAAGGGTAACGCAAGGCAAGGCACGGTCAGGCGAGGCAAGGCTAAGGCACGACAACACAAGGCTAGGCAATGCACGGCAAGGCAAGGAAAGGGTAAAGCAAGGCAAGGCACGGTAAGGCGCGGCAAGGCTAAGGCACGACAACGCAACCTAGGCAATAAACGGAAGGCAAGCAAAGAGTAACGGAAGGCAAGGAAGGCAAGTGAAAGCAGGGGAAGGCAAGGGTAACGGAAGGAACGGCACGGTAAGGGGAAACAAGGCTAAGGCACGACAACGCAGGGCTAGCCAATGCACGGCAAGGAAAGGAAAGGGTAACGCATGGGAAAGCACGGTCAGGCGAGGCAAGGCTAAGGCACGACAACGCAAGGCTAGGCAATGCACGGCAAGGCAAGGAAAGGGTAACGGAAGGGAAGGAAGGCAAGGGAAAGCAAGGCAAGGAAAGGGTAACCGAAGGAACGGCACGGCAAGGGGAAACAAGGCTAAGGCACGGCAACGCACGGCTAGGCAATGCACGGCAAGGCAAGGAAAGGGTAACGCAAGGCAAGGCACTGTCAGGCGAGGCAAGGCTAAGGCACGACAACGCAAGGCTAGGCAATGCACGGAAGGAAAGCAGAGTAACGGAAGGCAATGAAAGGAAGGGAAAGCAAGGCAAGGTAAGGGTAACGCAAGGCAAGGCACGGTGAGGCAAGGCAAGGCTGATGCACGACAACGCACGGCTAGGCAATTCACGGCAAGGCAAGGAAAGGGTAACGCAAGGCAAGGCACGGTCAGGCGAGGCAAGGCTAAGGCACGACAACGCAAGGCTAGGCAATGCACGGAAGGCAAGCAAAGAGGAACGGAAGGCAAGGAAGGCTAGGGAAAGCAGGGAAAGGCAAGGGTAACGGAAGGAACGGCACGGTAAGGGCAAACAAGACTAAGGCACGACAACACAGGGCTAGGCAATGCAGGGCAAGGCACGGTTTGGGGAGGCAAAGCTAATGCACGACAACGCAAGGCTAGGCAGTGCACGGCTAGGCAAGGAAAGAGTAACGGAAGGAAAGGAAGGCAAGGCAAAGCAAGGCAAGGCAAGTGTAACAAAAGGCAAGGCACGGCAAGGGGAAACAAGGCTAAGGAACGGCAACGCACGGCTACGCAATGCACGGCCAGGCAAGGAAAGGGTAACGCAAGGCAAGGCACGGTAAGGCAAGACAAGGCTAATGCACGACAACGCACGGCTAGGCAATGCACGGCCAGGCAAGGAAAGGGTAACGCAAGGCAAGGCACGGTGAGGCAAGGCAAGGCAAATGCACGACAACGCACGGCTAGGCAATGCACGGCAAGGCAAGGAAAGGGTAACGCAAGGCAAGGCACGGTCAGGCGAGGCAAGGCTAAGGCACGACAACGCAACCTAGGCAATAAACGGAAGGCAAGCAAAGAATAACGGAAGGCAAGGAAGGCAAGGGAAAGCAGGGGAAGGCAAGGGTAACGGAAGGAACGGCACGGTAAGGGGAAACAAGGCTAAGGTACGACAACGCAGGGCTAGCCAATGCACGGCAAGGAAAGGAAAGGGTAACGCAAGGCAAGGCACCGTTACGCGAGGCAAGGCTAAGGCACGACAACGCAAGGCCAGGCAATGCACGGAAGGCAAGCAAAGAGTAACGGAAGGCAAGGAAGGCAAGGGAAAGCAAGGCAAGGCAAGGGTAACGGAAGGAACGGCACGGCAAGGGGAAACAAGGCTAAGGCACGGCAACGCAAGGCTAGGCAATGCACGGCAAGGCAAGGTAAGGGTAACGCAAGGCAAGGCACGGTGAGGCAAGGCAAGGCTGATGCACGACAACGCACGGCTAGGCAATTCACGGCAAGGCAAGGAAAGGGTAACGCAAGGCAAGGCACGGTCAGGCGAGGCAAGGCTAAGGCACGACAACGCAAGGCTTGGCAATGCACGGAAGGCAAGCAAAGAGGAACGGAAGGCAAGGAAGGCTAGGGAAAGCAGGGAAAGGCAAGGCTAACGGAAGGAACGGCACGGTAAGGGCAAACAAGACTAAGACACGACAACACAGGGCTAGGCAATGTAGGGCAAGGCAAGGAAATGGTAACGCAAGGCAAGGCACGATTTGGGGAGGCAAAGCTAATGCACGACAACGCAAGGCTAGGCAGTGCACGGCTAGGCAAGGAAAGAGTAACGGAAGGAAAGGAAGGCAAGGCAAAGCAAGGCAAGGCAAGTGTAACAAAAGGCAAGGCACGGCAAGGGGAAACAAGGCTAAGGAACGGCAACGCACGGCTACGCAATGCACGGCCAGGCAAGGAAAGGGTAAAGCAAGGCAAGGCACGACAACGCAAGGCAAGGCAATGCACGGCAAGGCAAGGAAAGGGTAAAGCAAGGAAAGGGTAACGGAAGGCAAGGCACGGTGAGGCAAGGCAAGGCAAATGCACGACAACGCACGGCTAGGCAATGCACGGCAAGGCAAGGAAAGGGTAACGCAAGGCAAGGCACGGTCAGGCGAGGCAAGGCTAAGGCACGACAACGCAAGGCTAGGCAATGAACGGAAGGCAAGCAAAGAGTAACGGAAGGCAAGGAAGGCAAGGGAAAGCAAGGGAAGGCAAGGGCAACGAAAGGAACGGCACGGTAAGGGGAAACAAAGCTAAGGCACGACAATGCAGGGCTAGGCAATGCACGGCAAGGCAAGGAAAGGGTAACGCAAGGCAAAGCACGGTGAGGCAAGACAAGGCAAATGCACGACAACGCACGGCTAGGCAATGCACGGCAAGGCAAGGAAAGGGTAACTCAAGGCAAGGCACGGTCAGGCGAGGCAAGGCTAAGGCACGACAACGCAAGGCTAGGCAATGCACGGAAGGCAAGCAAAGAGTAACGGAAGGCAAGGAAGGCAAGGGAAAGCAGGGGAAGGCAAGGGTAACGAAAGGAACGGCACGGTAAGGGGAAACAAGGCTAAGGCACGACAACACAGGGCTAGGCAATGCAGGGCAAGGCAAGGAAAGGGTAACGCAAGGCAAGGCACGGTTTGGGGAGGCAAAGCTAATGCACGACAACGCAAGGCTAGGCAGTGCACGACTAGGCAAGGAAAGAGTAACGGAAGGAAAGGAAGGCAAGGCAAAGCAAGGCAAGGCAAGTGTAACAAAAGGCAAGGCACGGCAAGGGGAAACAAGGCTAAGGAACGGCAACGCACGGCTACGCAATGCACGGCCAGGCAAGGAAAGGGTAACGCAAGGCACGGCATGGTAAGGCAAGACAAGGCTAATGCACGACAACGCACGGCTAGGCAATGCACGGCAAGGCAAGGAAAGGGTAACGCAAGGCAAGTCACGGTCAGGCGAGGCAAGGCTAAGGCACGACAACGCAAGTCTAGGCAATGAACGGAAGGCAAGCAAAGAGTAAAAGAAGGCAAGGAAGGCAAGGGAAAGCAGGGGAAGGCAAGGGTAACGGAAGGAACGGCACGGTAAGGGGAAACAAGGCTAAGGCACGACAACACAGGGCTAGGCAATGCACGGCAAGGCAAGGAAAGGGTAACGCAAGGCAAAGCACGGTGAGGCAAGACAAGGCAAATGCACGACAACGCACGGCTAGGCAATGCACGGCAAGGCAAGGAAAGGGTAACGCAAGGCAAGTCACGGTCAGGCGAGGCAAGGCTAAGGCATGACAACGCAACCTAGGCAATAAACGGAAGGCAAGCAAAGAGTAACGGAAGGCAAGGAAGGCAAGGGAAAGCAGGGGAAGGCAAGGATAACCGAAGGAACGGCACGGTAAGGGGAAACAAGGCTAAGGCACGACAACACAGGGCTAGGCAATGAACGGCAAGGAAAGCAAAGGGTAACGCAAGGCAAGGCACCGTTACGCGAGGCAAGGCTAAGGCACGACAACGCAAGGCTAGGCAATGCACGGAAGGCAAGCAAAGAGTAACGGAAGGCAAGGAAGGCAAGGGAAAGCAAGGCAACGCAAGGGTAACGGAAGGAACGGCACGGCAAGGGGAAACAAGGCTAAGGCACGACAACGCACGGCTAGGCAATGCACGGCAAGGCAAGGAAAGGGTAACGCAAGGCAAGGCACGGTGAGGCAAGGCAAGGCTAATGCACGAAAACGCACGGCTAGGCAATACACGGCAAGGCAAGGAAAGGGTAACGCAAGGCAAGGCAAGGTCAGGCGAAGCAAGGCTAAGGCACGACAACGCAAGGCTAGGCAATGCACGGAAGGCAAGCAAAGAGGAACGGAAGGCAAGGAAGGATAGGGAAAGCAGGGAAAGGCAAGGGTAACGGAAGGAACGGCACGGTAAGGGCAAACAAGACTAAGGCACGACAACACAGGGCTAGGCAATGCAGGGCAAGGCAAGGAAATGGTAACGCAAGGCAAGGCACGGTTTGGGGAGGCAAAGCTAATGCACGACAACGCAAGGCTAGGCAGTGCACGGCTAGGCAAGGAAAGAGTAACGGAAGGAAAGGAAGGCAATGCAAAGCAAGGCAAGGCAAGTGTAACAAAAGGCAAGGCACGGCAAGGGGAAACAAGGCTAAGGAAAGGCAACGCACGGCTACGCAATGCACGGCCAGGCAAGGAAAGGGTAAAGCAAGGCAAGGCACGGTAAGGCAAGACAAGGCTAATGCACGACAACACACGGCTAGGCAATGCACGGCCAGGCAAGGAAAGGGTAACGCAAGGCAAGGCACGGTGAGGGAAGGCAAGGCAAATGCACGACAACGCACGGCTAGGCAATGCACGGCAAGGCAAGGAAAGGGTAACGCAAGGCAAGGCACGGTCAGGCGAGGGAAGGCTAAGGCACGACAACGCAAGGCTAGGCAATGAAAGGAAGGCAAGCAAAGAGTAACGGAAGGCAAGGAAGTCAAGGGAAAGCAAGGGAAGGGAAGGGCAACGAAAGGAACGGCACGGTAAGGGGAAACAAAGCTAAGGCACGACAATGCAGGGCTAGGCAATGCACGGCAAGGCAAGGAAAGGGTAACGCAAGGCAAAGCACGGTGAGGCAAGACAAGGCAAATGCACGACAACGCACGGCTAGGCAATGCACGGCAAGGCAAGGAAAGGGTAACACAAGGCAAGGCACGGTCAGGCGAGGCAAGGCTAAGGCACGACAACGCAAGGCTAGGCAATGCACGGAAGGCAAGCAAAGAGTAACGGAAGGCAAGGAAGGCAAGGGAAAGCAGGGGAAGGGAAGGGTAACGAAAGGAACGGCACGGTAAGGGGAAACAAGGCTAAGGCACGACAACACAGGGCTAGGCAATGCAGGGCAAGGCACGGTTTGGGGAGGCAAAGCTAATGCACGACAACGCAAGGCTAGGCAGTGCACGGCTAGGCAAGGAAAGAGTAACGGAAGGAAAGGAAGGCAAGGCAAAGCAAGGCAAGGCAAGTGTAACAAAAGGCAAGGCACGGCAAGGGGAAACAAGGCTAAGGAACGGCAACGCACGGCTACGCAATGCACGGCCAGGCAAGGAAAGGGTAACGCAAGGCAAGGCACGGTAAGGCAAGACAAGGCTAATGCACGACAACGCACGGCTAGGCAATGCACGGCCAGGCAAGGAAAGGGTAACGCAAGGCAAGGCACGGTGAGGCAAGGCAAGGCAAATGCACGACAACGCACGGCTAGGCAATGCACGGCAAGGCAAGGAAAGGGTAACGCAAGGCAAGGCACGGTCAGGCGAGGCAAGGCTAAGGCACGACAACGCAACCTAGGCAATAAACGGAAGGCAAGCAAAGAATAACGGAAGGCAAGGAAGGCAAGGGAAAGCAGGGGAAGGCAAGGGTAACGGAAGGAACGGCACGGTAAGGGGAAACAAGGCTAAGGTACGACAACGCAGGGCTAGCCAATGCACGGCAAGGAAAGGAAAGGGTAACGCAAGGCAAGGCACCGTTACGCGAGGCAAGGCTAAGGCACGACAACGCAAGGCTAGGCAATGAACGGAAGGCAAGCAAAGAGTAACGGAAGGCAAGGAAGGCAAGGGAAAGCAAGGGAAGGCAAGGGCAACGAAAGGAACGGCACGGTAAGGGGAAACAAGGCTAAGGTACGACAATGCAGGGCTAGGCAATGCACGGCAAGGCAAGGAAAGGGTAACGCAAGGCAAAGCACGGTGAGGCAAGACAAGGCAAATGCACGACAACGCACGGCTAGGCAATGCACGGCAAGGCAAGGAAAGGGTAACTCAAAGCAAGGCACGGTCAGGCGAGGCAAGGCTAAGGCACGACAACGCAAGGCTAGGCAATGCACGGAAGGCAAGCAAAGAGTAACGGAAGGCAAGTAGGCAAGGGAAAGCAGGGGAAGGCAAGGGTAACGAAAGGAACGGCACGGTAAGGGGAAACAAGGCTAAGGCACGACAACACAGGGCTAGGCAATGCAGGGCAAGGCAAGGAAAGGGTAACGCAAGGCAAGTCACGGTTTGGGGAGGAAGGCGAATGCACGACAACGCAAGGCTAGGCAATGCACGACTAGGCAAGGAAAGAGTAACGGAAGTAAAGGAAGGCAAGGCAAAGCAAGGCAAGGCAAGTGTAACAAAAGGCAAGGCACGGCAAGGGGAAACAAGGCTAAGGAACGGCAACGCACGGCTACGCAATGCACGGCCAGGCAAGGAAAAGGTAACGCAAGGCACGGCACGGTAAGGCAAGACAAGGCTAATGCACGACAACGCACGGCTAGGCAATGCACGGCCAGGCAAGGAAAGGGTAACGCAAGGCAAGGCACGGTGAGGCAAGGCAAGGCAAATGCACGACAACGCACGGCTAGGCAATGCACGGCAAGGCAAGGAAAGGGTAACGCAAGGCAAGTCACGGTGAGGCGAGGCAAGGCTAAGGCACGACAACGCAAGGCTAGGCAATGCACGGAAGGCAAGCAAAGAGTAACGGAAGGCAAGGAAGGCAAGGGAAAGCAAGGGAAGGCAAGGGCAACGAAAGGAACGGCACGGTAAGGGGAAACAAAGCTAAGGCACGACAATGCAGGGCTAGGCAATGCACGGCAAGGCAAGGAAAGGGTAACGCAAGGCAAAGCACGGTGAGGCAAGACAAGGCTAAGGCACGACAACGCACGGCTAGGCAATGCACGGCAAGGCAAGGAAAGGGTAACGCAAGGCAAGGCACGGTCAGGCGAGGAAAGGCTAAGGCACGACAACGCAAGGCTAGGCAATGCACGGAAGGCAAGCAAAGAGTAACGGAAGGCAAGGAAGGCAAGGGAAAGCAGGGGAAGGCAAGGGTAACGAAAGGAACGGCACGGTAAGGGGAAACAAGGCTAAGGCACGACAACACAGGGCTAGGCAATGCACGGCAAGGCAAGGAAAGGGTAACGCAAGGCAAAGCACGGTGAGGCAAGGCAAGGCTAATGCACGACAACGCAGGGCTAGGCAATGCACGGCAAGGCAAGGAAAGGGTAACACAAGGCAAGGCACGGTCAGGCGAGGCAAGGCTAAGGCATGACAACGCAACCTAGGCAATAAACGGAAGGCAAGCAAAGAGTAACGGAAGGCAAGGAAGGCAAGGGAAAGCAGGGGAAGGCAAGGGTAACGGAAGGAACGGCACGGTAAGGGGAAACAAGGCTAAGGCACGACAACGCAGGGCTAGCCAATGAACGGCAAGGAAAGGAAAGGGTAACGCAAGGCAAGGCACCGTTACGCGAGGCAAGGCTAAGGCACGACAACGCAAGGCTAGGCAATGCACGGAAGGCAAGCAAAGAGTAACGGAAGGCAAGGAAGGCAAGGGAAAGCAAGGCAACGCAAGGGTAACGGAAGGAACGGCACGGCAAGGGGAAACAAGGCTAAGGCACGGCAACGCACGGCTAGGCAATGCACGGCAAGGCAAGGAAAGGGTAACGCAAGGCAAGGCACGGTGAGGCAAGGCAAGGCTGATGCACGAAAACGCACGGCTAGGCAATTCACGGCAAGGCAAGGAAAGGGTAACGCAAGGCAAGTCACGGTCAGGCGAGGCAAGGCTAAGGCACGACAACGCAAGGCTAGGCAATGCACGGAAGGCAAGCAAAGAGGAACGGAAGGCAAGGAAGGATAGGGAAAGCAGGGAAAGGCAAGGGTAACGGAAGGAACGGCACGGTAAGGGCAAACAAGACTAAGGCACGACAACACAGGGCTAGGCAATGCAGGGCAAGGCAAGGAAATGGTAACGCAAGGCAAGGCACGGTTTGGGGAGGCAAAGCTAATGCACGACAACGCAAGGCTAGGCAGTGCACGGCTAGGCAAGGAAAGAGTAACGGAAGGAAAGGAAGGCAAGGCAAAGCAAGGCAAGGCAAGTGTAACAAAAGGCAAGGCACGGCAAGGGGAAACAAGGCTAAGGAACGGCAACGCACGGCTACGCAATGCACGGCCAGGCAAGGAAAGGGTAAAGCAAGGCAAGGCACGGTAAGGCAAGACAAGGCTAATGCACGACAACGCACGGCTAGGCAATGCACGGCCAGGCAAGGAAAGGGTAACGCAAGGCAAGGCACGGTCAGGCGAGGCAAGGCTAAGGCACGACAACGCAAGGCTAGGCAATGCACGGAAGGCAAGCAAAGAGTAACGGAAGGCAAGGAAGGCAAGGGAAAGCAGGGGAAGGGAAGGGTAACGAAAGGAACGGCACGGTAAGGGGAAACAAGGCTAAGGCACGACAACACAGGGCTAGGCAATGCAGGGCAAGAAAAGGAAAGGGTAACGAAAGGCAAGGCACGGTTCGGGGAGGAAGGCGAATGCACGACAACGCAAGGCTAGGCAATGCACGGAAGGCAAGCAAAGAGTAACGGAAGGCAAGGAAGACAAGGGAAAGCAAGGCAAGGCAAGGGTAACAGAAGGAACGGCACGGCAAGGGGAAACAAGGCTAAGGCACGGCAACGCACGGCTAGGCAATGCACGACAAGGCAAGGAAAGGGTAACGCAAGGCAAGGCACGGTGAGGCAAGGCAAGGCTGATGCACGACAACGCACGGCTAGGCAATGCACGGCAAGGCACGAAAGGGTAACGCAAGGCAAGGCACGGTCAGGCGAGGCAAGGCTAAGGCACGACAACACAAGGCTAGGCAATGCACGGCAAGGCAAGGAAAGGGTAACGCAAGGCAAGGCACGGTAAGGCGCGGCAAGGCTAAGGCACGACAACGCAACCTAGGCAATAAACGGAAGGCAAGCAAAGAGTAACGGAAGGCAAGGAAGGCAAGTGAAAGCAGGGGAAGGCAAGGGTAACGGAAGGAACGGCACGGTAAGGGGAAACAAGGCTAAGGCACGACAACGCAGGGCTAGGCAATGCACGGAAGGCAAGCAATGAGTAACGGAAGGGAAGGAAGGCAAGGGAAAGCAAGGCAAGGCAAGGGTAACGGAAGGAACGGCACGGCAAGGGGAAACAAGGCTAAGGCACGGCAACGCACGGCTAGGCAATGCACGGCAAGGCAAGGAAAGGGTAACGCAAGGCAAGGCACTGTCAGGCGAGGCAAGGCTAAGGCACGACAACGCAAGGCTAGGCAATGCACGGAAGGAAAGCAGAGTAACGGAAGGCAATGAAAGGAAGGGAAAGCAAGGCAAGGTAAGGGTAACGCAAGGCAAGGCACGGTGAGGCAAGGCAAGGCTGATGCACGACAACGCACGGCTAGGCAATTCACGGCAAGGCAAGGAAAGGGTAACGCAAGGCAAGGCACGGTCAGGCGAGGCAAGGCTAAGGCACGACAACGCAAGGCTAGGCAATGCACGGAAGGCAAGCAAAGAGGAACGGAAGGCAAGGAAGGCTAGGGAAAGCAGGGAAAGGCAAGGGTAACGGAAGGAACGGCACGGTAAGGGCAAACAAGACTAAGGCACGACAACACAGGGCTAGGCAATGCAGGGCAAGGCAGCTAATGCACGACAACGCAAGGCTAGGCAGTGCACGGCTAGGCAAGGAAAGAGTAACGGAAGGAAAGGAAGGCAAGGCAAAGCAAGGCAAGGCAAGTGTAACAAAAGGCAAGGCACGGCAAGGGGAAACAAGGCTAAGGAACGGCAACGCACGGCTACGCAATGCACGGCCAGGCAAGGAAAGGGTAACGCAAGGCAAGGCACGGTAAGGCAAGACAAGGCTAATGCACGACAACGCACGGCTAGGCAATGCACGGCCAGGCAAGGAAAGGGTAACGCAAGGCAAGGCACGGTGAGGCAAGGCAAGGCAAATGCACGACAACGCACGGCTAGGCAATGCACGGCAAGGCAAGGAAAGGGTAACGCAAGGCAAGGCACGGTCAGGCGAGGCAAGGCTAAGGCACGACAACGCAACCTAGGCAATAAACGGAAGGCAAGCAAAGAATAACGGAAGGCAAGGAAGGCAAGGGAAAGCAGGGGAAGGCAAGGGTAACGGAAGGAACGGCACGGTAAGGGGAAACAAGGCTAAGGTACGACAACGCAGGGCTAGCCAATGCACGGCAAGGAAAGGAAAGGGTAACGCAAGGCAAGGCACCGTTACGCGAGGCAAGGCTAAGGCACGATAACGCAAGGCCAGGCAATGCACGGAAGGCAAGCAAAGAGTAACGGAAGGCAAGGAAGGCAAGGGAACGCAAGGCAAGGCAAGGGTAACGGAAGGAACGGCACGGCAAGGGGAAACAAGGCTAAGGCACGGCAACGCACGGCTAGGCAATGCACGGCAAGGCAAGGAAAGGGTAACGCAAGGAAAGGCACTGTCAGGCGAGGCAAGGCTAAGGCACGACAACGCAAGGCTAGGCAATGCACGGAAGGAAAGCAAAGAGTAACGGAAGGCAATGAAAGGAAGGGAAAGCAAGGCAAGGTAAGGGTAACGCAAGGCAAGGCACGGTGAGGCAAGTCAAGGCTGATGCACGACAACGCACGGCTAGGCAATTCACGGCAAGGCAAGGAAAGGGTAACGCAAGGCAAGGCACGGTCAGGCGAGGCAAGGCTAAGGCACGACAACGCAAGGCTAGGCAATGCACGGAAGGCAAGCAAAGAGGAACGGAAGGCAAGGAAGGCTAGGGAAAGCAGGGAAAGGCAAGGCTAACGGAAGGAACGGTACGGTAAGGGCAAACAAGACTAAGACACGACAACACAGGGCTAGGCAATGTAGGGCAAGGCAAGGAAATGGTAACGCAAGGCAAGGCACTGTTTGGGGAGGCAAAGCTAATGCACGACAACGCAAGGCTAGGCAGTGCACGGCTAGGCAAGGAAAGAGTAACGGAAGGAAAGGAAGGCAAGGCAAAGCAAGGCAAGGCAAGTGTAACAAAAGGCAAGGCACGGCAAGGGGAAACAAGGCTAAGGAACGGCAACGCACGGCTACGCAATGCACGGCCAGGCAAGGAAAGGGTAAAGCAAGGCAAGGCACGGTAAGGCAAGACAAGGCTAATGCACGACAACGCACGGCTAGGCAATGCACGGCCAGGCAAGGAAAGGGTAACGCAAGGCAAGGCACGGTGAGGCAAGGCAAGGCAAATGCACGACAACGCACGGCTAGGCAATGCACGGCAAGGCAAGGAAAGGGTAACGCAAGGCAAGGCACGGTCAGGCGAGGCAAGGCTAAGGCACGACAACGCAAGGCTAGGCAATGAACGGAAGGCAAGCAAAGAGTAACGGAAGGCAAGGAAGGCAAGGGAAAGCAAGGGAAGGCAAGGGCAACGAACGGAACGGCACGGTAAGGGGAAACAAAGCTAAGGCACGACAATGCAGGGCTAGGCAATGCACGGCAAGGCAAGGAAAGGGTAACGCAAGGCAAAGCACGGTGAGGCAAGACAAGGCAAATGCACGACAACGCACGGCTAGGCAATGCACGGCAAGGCAAGGAAAGGGTAACTCAAGGCAAGGCACGGTCAGGCGAGGCAAGGCTAAGGCACGACAACGCAAGGCTAGGCAATGCACGGAAGGCAAGCAAAGAGTAACGGAAGGCAAGGAAGGCAAGGGAAAGCAGGGGAAGGCAAGGGTAACGAAAGGAACGGCACGGTAAGGGGAAACAAGGCTAAGGCACGACAACACAGGGCTAGGCAATGCAGGGCAAGGCAAGGAAAGGGTAACGCAAGGCAAGGCACGGTTTGGGGAGGCAAAGCTAATGCACGACAACGCAAGGCTAGGCAGTGCACGACTAGGCAAGGAAAGAGTAACGGAAGGAAAGGAAGGCAAGGCAAAGCAAGGCAAGGCAAGTGTAACAAAAGGCCAGGCACGGCAAGGGGAAACAAGGCTAAGGAACGGCAACGCACGGCTACGCAATGCACGGCCAGGCAAGGAAAGGGTAACGCAAGGCACGGCACGGTAAGGCAAGACAAGGCTAATGCACGACAACGCACGGCTAGGCAATGCACGGCCTGGCAAGGAAAGGGTAACGCAAGGCAAGGCACGGTTAGGCAAGGCAAGGCAAATGCACGACAACGCACGGCTAGGCAATGCACGGCAAGGCAAGGAAAGGGTAACGCAAGGCAAATCACGGTCAGGCGAGGCAAGGCTAAGGCACGACAACGCAAGGCTAGGCAATGAACGGAAGGCAAGCAAAGAGTTAAAGAAGGCAAGGAAGGCAAGGGAAAGCAGGGGAAGGCAAGGGTAACGAAAGGAACGGCACGGTAAGGGGAAACAAGGCTAAGGCACGACAACACAGGGCTAGGCAATGCACGGCCAGGCAAGGAAAGGGTAACGCAAGGCAAGTCACGGTTTGGGGAGGAAGGCGAATGCACGACAACGCAAGGCTAGGCAATGCACGGAAGGCAAGCAAAGAGTAACGGAAGGCAAGGAAGGCAAGGGAAAGCAAGGCAAGGCAAGGGTAACAGAAGGAACGGCACGGCAAGGGGAAACAAGGCTAAGGCACGGCAACGCACGGCTAGGCAATGCACGACAAGGCAAGGAAAGGGTAACGCAAGGCAAGGCACGGTGAGGCAAGGCAAGGCTAATGCACGACAACGCACGGCTAGGCAATGCACGGCAAGGCAAGGAAAGTGTAACGCAAGGCAAGGCACGGTCAGGCGAGGCAAGGCTAAGGCACGACAACGCAAGGCTAGGCAATGCACGGCAAGGCAAGGAAAGGGTAACGCAAGCCAAGGCACGGTGAGGCAAGGCAAGGCTGATGCACGACAACGCACGGCTAGGCAATGCACGGCAAGGCAAGGAAAGGGTAACGCAAGGCAAGGCACGGTCAGGCGAGGCAAGGCTAAGGCACGACAACACAAGGCTAGGCAATGCACGGCAAGGCAAGGAAAGGGTAAAGCAAGGCAAGGCACGGTAAGGCGCGGCAAGGCTAAGGCACGACAACGCAACCTAGGCAATAAACGGAAGGCAAGCAAAGAGTAACGGAAGGCAAGGAAGGCAAGGGAAAGCAGGGGAAGGCAAGGGTAACGGAAGGAACGGCACGGTAAGGGGAAACAAGGCTATGGCACGACAACGCAGGGCTAGCCAATGCACCGCAAGGAAAGGAAAGGGTAACGCAAGGCAAGGCACCGTTACGCGAGGCAAGGCTAAGGCACGACAACGCAAGGCTAGGCAATGCACTGAAGGCAAGCAAAGAGTAACGGAAGGCAAGGAAGGCAAGGGAAAGCAAGGCAAGGCAAGGGTAACGGAAGGAACGGCACGGCAAAGGGAAACAAGGCTAACGCACGGCAACGCACGGCTAGGCAATGCACGGCAAGGCAAGGAAAGGGTAACGCAAGACAAGGCACTGTCAGGCGAGGCAAGGCTAAGGCACGACAACGCAAGGCTAGGCAATGCACGGAAGGAAAGCAAAGAGTAACGGAAGGCAATGAAAGGAAGGGAAAGCAAGGCAAGGTAAGGGTAACGCAAGGCAAGGCACGGTGAGGCAAGGCAAGGCTGATGCACGACAACGCACGGCTAGGCAATTCACGGCAAGGCAAGGAAAGGGTAACGCAAGGCAAGGCACGGTCAGGCGAGGCAAGGCTAAGGCACGACAACGCAAGGCTAGGCAATGCACGGAAGGCAAGCAAAGAGGAACGGAAGGCAAGGAAGGCTAGGGAAAGCAGGGAAAGGCAAGGGTAACGGAAGGAACGGCACGGTAAGGGCAAACAAGACTAAGGCACGACAACACAGGGCTAGGCAATGCAGGGCAAGGCACGGTTTGGGGAGGCAAAGCTAATGCACGACAACGCAAGGCTAGGCAGTGCACGGCTAGGCAAGGAAAGAGTAACGGAAGGAAAGGAAGGCAAGGCAAAGCAAGGCAAGGCAAGTGTAACAAAAGGCAAGGCACGGCAAGGGGAAACAAGGCTAAGGAACGGCAACGCACGGCTACGCAATGCACGGCCAGGCAAGGAAAGGGTAACGCAAGGCAAGGCACGGTAAGGCAAGACAAGGCTAATGCACGACAACGCACGGATAGGCAATGCACGGCCAGGCAAGGAAAGGGTAACGCAAGGCAAGGCACGGTGAGGCAAGGCAAGGCAAATGCACGACAACGCACGGCTAGGCAATGCACGGCAAGGCAAGGAAAGGGTAACGCAAGGCAAGGCACGGTCAGGCGAGGCAAGGCTAAGGCACGACAACGCAACCTAGGCAATAAACGGAAGGCAAGCAAAGAATAACGGAAGGCAAGGAAGGCAAGGGAAAGCAGGGGAAGGCAAGGGTAACGGAAGGAACGGCACGGTAAGGGGAAACAAGGCTAAGGTACGACAACGCAGGGCTAGCCAATGCACGGCAAGGAAAGGAAAGAGTAACGCAAGGCAAGGCACCGTTACGCGAGGCAAGGCTAAGGCACGATAACGCAAGGCCAGGCAATGCACGGAAGGCAAGCAAAGAGTAACGGAAGGCAAGGAAGGCAAGGGAACGCAAGGCAAGGCAAGGGTAACGGAAGGAACGGCACGGCAAGGGGAAACAAGGCTAAGGCACGGCAACGCACGGCTAGGCAATGCACGGCAAGGCAAGGAAATGGTAACGCAAGGCAAGGCACGGTTTGGGGAGGCAAAGCTAATGCACGACAACGCAAGGCTAGGCAGTGCACGGCTAGGCAAGGAAAGAGTAACGGAAGGAAAGGAAGGCAAGGCAAAGCAAGGCAAGGCAAGTGTAACAAAAGGCAAGGCACGGCAAGGGGAAACAAGGCTAAGGAACGGCAACGCACGGCTACGCAATGCACGGCCAGGGAAGGAAAGGGTAAAGCAAGGCAAGGCACGGTAAGGCAAGACAAGGCTAATGCACGACAACGCACGGCTAGGCAATGCACGGCCAGGCAAGGAAAGGGTAACGCAAGGCAAGGCACGGTGAGTCAAGGCAAGGCAAATGCACGACAACGCATGGCTAGGCAATGCACGGCAGGGCAAGGAAAGGGTAACGCAAGGCAAGGCACGGTCAGGCGAGGCAAGGCTAAGGCACGACAACGCAAGGCTACGCAATGAACGGAAGGCAAGCAAAGAGTAACGGAAGGCAAGGAAGGCAAGGGAAAGCAAGGGAAGGCAAGGGCAACGAAAGGAACGGCACGGTAAGGGGAAACAAAGCTAAGGCACGACAATGCAGGGCTAGGCAATGCACGGCAAGGCAAGGAAAGGGTAACGCAAGGCAAAGCACGGTGAGGCAAGACAAGGCAAATGCACGACAACGCACGGCTAGGCAATGCACGGCAAGGCAAGGAAAGGGTAACTCAAGGCAAGGCACGGTCAGGCGAGGCAAGGTTAAGGCACGACAACGCAAGGCTAGGCAATGCACGGAAGGCAAGCAAAGAGTAACGGAAGGCAAGGAAGGCAAGGGAAAGCAGGGGAAGGCAAGGGTAACGAAAGGAACGGCACGGTAAGGGGAAACAAGGCTAAGGCACGACAACACAGGGCTAGGCAATGCAGGGCAAGGCAAGGAAAGGGTAACGCAAGGCAAGGCACGGTTTGGGGAGGCAAAGCTAATGCACGACAACGCAAGGCTAGGCAGTGCACGGCTAGGCAAGGAAAGAGTAACGGAAGGAAAGGAAGGCAAGGCAAAGCAAGGCAAGGTAAGGGTAACGCAAGGCAAGGCACGGTGAGGCAAGGCAAGGCTAATGCACGACAACGCACGGCTAGGCAATTCACGGCAAGGCAAGGAAAGGGTAACGCAAGGCAAGGCACGGTCAGGCGAGGCAAGGCTAAGGCACGACAACGCAAGGCTAGGCAATGCACGGAAGGCAAGCAAAGAGGAACGGAAGGCAAGGAAGGCTAGGGAAAGCAGGGAAAGGCAAGGGTAACGGAAGGAACGGCACGGTAAGGGCAAACAAGACTAAGGCACGACAACACAGGGCTAGGCAATGCAGGGCAAGGCAAGGAAATGGTAACGCAAGGCAAGGCACGGTGTGGGGAGGCAAAGCTAATGCACGACAACGCAAGGCTAGGCAATGCACGGAACGCAAGCAAAGAGTAACGGAAGGCAACGAAGGCAAGGGAACGCAAGGCAATGCAAGGGTAACGGAAGGAACGGCACGGCAAGGGGAAACAAGGCTAAGGCACGGCAACGCACGGCTAGGCAATGCACGGCAAGGCAAGGAAAGGGTAACGCAAGGCAAGGCACGGTCAGGCGAGGCAAGGCTAAGGCAAGACAACGCCAGGCTAGGCAATGCACGGAAGGAAAGCAAAGAGTAACGGAAGGTAATGAAAGGAAGGGAAAGCAAGGCAAGGTTAGGGTAACGCAAGGCAAGGCACGGTGAGGCAAGGCAAGGCTGATGCACGACGACAACGCAAGGCTAGGCAATGCACGGAAGGCAAGCAAAGAGGAACGGAAGGCAAGGAAGGCTAGGGAAAGCAGGGAAAGGCAAGGGAAACGGAAGGAACGGCACCGTAAGGGCAAACAAGACTAAGGCACGACAACACAGGGCTAGGCAATGCAGGGCAAGGCAAGGAAATGGTAACGCAAGGCAAGGCACGGTTTGGGGAGGCAAGGCTAATGCACGACAACGCCAGGCTAGGCAGTGCACGGCTAGGCAAGGAACGAGTAACGGAAGGAAAGGACGGCAAGGCTAAGCAAGGCAAGGCAAGTGTAACAAAAGGCAAGGCACGGCAAGGGGAAACAAGGCTAAGGAACGGCAACGCACGGCTACGCAATGCACGGCCAGGCAAGGAAAGGGTAACGCAAGGCAAGGCACGGTAAGGCAAGACAAGGCTAATGCACGACAACGCACGGCTAGGCAATGCACGGCCAGGCAAGGAAAGGGTAACGCAAGGCAAGGCACGGTGAGGCAAGGCAAGGCAAATGCACGACAACGCACGGCTAGGCAATGCACGGCAAGGCAAGGAAAGGGTAACGCAAGGCAAGGCACGGTCAGGCGAGGCAAGGCTAAGGCACGACAACGCAAGGCTAGGCAATGAAAGGAAGGCAAGCAAATAATAACGGAAGGCAAGGAAGGCAAGGGAAAGCAAGGCAAGGCAAGGGTAACAGAAGGAACGGCACGGCAAGGGGAAACAAGGCTAAGGCACGGCAACGCACGGCTAGGCAATGCAGGACAAGGCAAGGAAAGGGTAACGCAAGGCAAGGCACGGTGAGGCAAGGCAAGGCTGATGCACGACAACGCACGGCTAGGCAATGCACGGCAAGGCAAGGAAAGGGTAACGCAAGGCAAGGCACGGTCAGGCGAGGCAAGGCTGAGGCAAGACAACGCAAGGCTAGGCAATGCACGGCAAGGCAAGGAAAGGGTAACGCAAGGCAAGGCACGGTGAGGCAAGGCAAGGCTGATGCACGACAACGCACGGCTAGGCAATGCACGGCAAGGCACGAAAGGGTAACGCAAGGCAAGGCACGGTCAGGCGAGGCAAGGCTAAGGCACGACAACACAAGGCTAGGCAATGCACGGCAAGGCAAGGAAAGGGTAAAGCAAGGCAAGGCACGGTAAGGCGCGGCAAGGCTAAGGCACGACAACGCAACCTAGGCAATAAACGGAAGGCAAGCAAAGAGTAACGGAAGGCAAGGAAGGCAAGTGAAAGCAGGGGAAGGCAAGGGTAACGGAAGGAACGGCACGGTAAGGGGAAACAAGGCTAAGGCACGACAACGCAGGGCTAGCCAATGCACGGCAAGGAAAGGAAAGGGTAACGCAAGGCAAGGCACCGTTACGCGATGCAAGGCTAAGGCACGACAACGCAAGGCTAGGCAATGCACGGAAGGCAAGCAAAGAGTAACGGAAGGCAAGGAAGGCAAGGGAAAGCAAGGCAAGGCAAGGGTAACGGAAGGAACGGCACGGCAAGGGGAAAC